>NW_020708902.1:0-3346 GCF_002925995.2 Terrapene triunguis
GGACCAGCAGGAATTGGGGGAAGGACGAATTCTCACAGGCTCCAGCAAGGGTGAGCAATGGCTGGCTGCCCTGGTGCAAAACTCCCATTGGCTCTGAGGGGGAGTGGGTGTGACGGGTTGCCCCCCCGCTCTGGGGTGCCACCCGATGTACTGGGGTACCATTGCGCCTGCCTGACCCACCAGCCTGGGTTCCCTTGACACTGTACTGCTACACAGCCTGTCAAGCCCTTCCCCAGGCTTCAGGCTGCACTTTACCAGCCCGCATACGGGTAAGGACACCCCCAGGTGCAGAAACACAGACATGGAGATCAGCTCTGCATGGGAAGGCTCAGCTAAGGAACTGCCCAGTTACTCAAGTGCCCACCCCCCTCTGGAGTGTAAACCCAAAAGAACTGTACAGCGTAAGTTCATAAAATTCGCTCTCTCCCTCAATGTGGAGAGAGAGATGCCCAGCTTTTTGCCCCCCAGTTATGAAGTCCACAAACTGGTTTTAGAGAAAAAAAAGTTTATTAACTACAAAAGATAGATTTGAAGTGATTATAAGTGATAGCAAATAGACCAAAGCAGATTACCTTCGTAAATAAACAAAAAACGCAAACCGAGCTTAAATTCTAGATAGGTAGGATATAAATTAGCAAATTCTCACCCTGAGTGATAAACAGGCTGGCAGATTCTTAAGGCACATGTTGCCTTGGCTTGCCCAGGTTTTCATACTCAGGCTAAAAATCCTTCTAGCCTGGGACCATCACTTCCCACAGTTCAGTCCTTGCCCCCCAGGTGTTTCCAGGGGTGTTGTTGCAGGGAGAGTGAGGTACCATCATGATGTCATTGTCCCCCTTTTATATCTTCTCCCCACTTGCTAGAAAGCTCTTTTCCTGTGACTTGGGTCAAAGAGTTCCTATTGTGCAGTGCTATCTCCGAGAAGATTCTATTGTACACAGTTCCTGGGGTAATCCTTGTGTTTGTGTGTATTTCCTCAATAATCCATTAATATTGTTTGGCCTTTTTACTGTTGTGCCTGAAAGGCTACTTGTGGGTGTTTTCAACCCCACAACATGTCTCAGTAACACATACATAGCCAAACTTCATAACTTCACATACAACAATAGCACATACAATCCAACGAGATAGTAATGTCTAGCAGATCAAGACTTTTAGTGTGATACCTCACAAGACATACTTTGTACAAAAGATATCCTAACTACATGACAGTGGTGAATATTGAAGTGTCAGGGTGTCCCAGTGCGGCTCTAAGGGATTGAAACACTTCAAAGGAGGTGAGTGGAGTAGCTACCTGCGGCTCCTCGGAGCTCCTCTGCCTCTGTGTGCTCTTACCTGTTCTAAGTGATCGTTGATTGTTGTTTGTATTGCAGTCCCGAATCAGGGCCCCATTGTGCTAGCTGCTGTATGAACACAGAACAAAAAGACAATCTCTGCCCTAAAGAGTTTACAGTCTAACAGTAGTAGGCATCTTTCAGTTTTGGGAGCCCATGGGTGTGCGCCCCGGAGAAGTAAAGAATTTACTCAGTTGGTTTTATGGCTGAAGAGACCCACTTGAGAGAATCTCTGCCGCATGTGTCACATTTAAAGGTGGTGTCTTGACCCTTTGGGCTCTTCCTTCTGCGAGCTCTTTTCTCCTCTCCTAAGCTGGACGGCTTCCTCTCGGAACTCCAGAGACCTGTGTTAAGCCCTTGTTTCCAATGGCTGTGGTCTTGTGTGATCTTCCCATTTGTCCACATCCACGTCCTTTTCTTTGCGGTCTCGCTTGCACACATCCTTGAAATGCAATTTTGGGCGTCCTATTTCCAGATGCCTTGGCAGGCTTTGGAAAAACTGTACATTAGGCTTTGAAGATGCGGCAGTGACAACCCACACAGAAGCTCATCATCAGCGAAGAGAAGGTGTTGGATAATGGCCTCCCGAGTCTTGGTTTTAGGTCTGAGTCTTTCAAGATTGAACAGCTTTCCATCAGACCTTGTGTGCAAGTAGATTCCCCCAGTTGAGGAACCAGTGCTTGTTTCAGTAGCAGGGAGAAGAAGATCCCAAACCGAGCTGGGGCAGGTACACAGCCTTGCTTAACTCTGCTACGAATCTGGAAAGCCTCAGAACACTGAGCCGTCGTATTAGACTGTGCCGTACATGTTTTCATGGAGGGATCAAATCATGCTTAAGAGCTTGGGGGGACATCCTTTCCATTGGGGAGGCCATCTATGGCAAGGCTCCTCGACAGTTGGTTCATTGTCGAGCTGGTTCATAACAAGCAGGCTTTTGATGGCGGTGATGGCTATGTCCGTAACAATATTTTAATGAGTGTAAAGCTCAGAGTAGTATTCTACACAGCGATCCATCTGCTTAGTGTGGTCGTTGATTGTTTCCCCGGTTGTTGATTTCAATGGGGCTGTCTTCTTTGAAGTTGGACCCAAAGCTTTCTTGATCCCGTCATACATGTTTCTGATGTTGTCTGCATCAGCTGCTACTTGGATGCTTTCACATAAGTGCAGCCAATAGTCATTGGCACAGTGTCGAGCAGTTTGTTGTACCTTGGTTCTTGCCACTCTCAACACTTGTAAGGTTTTTTCATTTGGGTCTCTCTTGTAGTTGGTTTGGGCTGTGCGTTTAGCTTCTATGACTGGTGTCAACACACTGGAATATGCATCAAACCAGTCGTTGGTCTTGTTTTCCTTCTTCCTAAAGACACAGAACTGTATCGTAGATTGTGTTCTTCAGTTGCTCCCACTTCAGCTGGGCACTTGTGGCCCAATCACTGCTATCAGGGGCTTGTTGTAGTACGTTCTTGCACTGCTGTGACTTTTCTTGGTCCGCTATGGTACTGAGGTTAATACGAAGACATCCTTTTACTTTAGATCTGTGTATTTTCTTTAGTTTAAGTCTGATCTTGCTGCATACCAGAGCGTGGTCTGTGTTGCAATCGGCATTTTGATAACTGTGGGTAATGAGGACAATGTTAAGGTTGGCATGCCTTGTGATGATAAGATCCAGTTGATGCCAGTGGCCAGATCTGGGATGTTTCCAAGACACTTTGTGTTGCAACTTTGTCTGGAAGAATAAGTTTGTTACACAGAGATAATAGGAATAAAATTCTAGCAGTCTCTGACCATTTACATTCATCTTACCAGTTCCGTGTTGACCAAGACAGTTGGTCCATGCTTTATGATCAACTCCCACCCTTGCATTAAGTCCCCTAGCAGGAAAACATATTTGTGTTTCAGAATCCTGCTGATAGTGGTGTTCAACTGGTCGTAGAACTGGTCCTTGATGTCAGAAGATGAGGAGAGTGATGGGGCATACACACTCACAAGGTTGACTGGGCCCTCAGATGTGAACA
>NW_020708903.1:0-5896 GCF_002925995.2 Terrapene triunguis
AAAAAAAAAATCAAAATGTTTCATTTTGACACTTTCTAAAGAAAATGTTTCAATTTTTTAGTTCAAAACAACTTTTCATTTAAAAATTCCTTTAATGTTATTATAAAAATTGGAAATTTAAAAATGGCCAAAATCTGAAAAGGAATATTATGATTTTGTCAAAGAAAGCAAAACATTTCTTTTGACTCAAAACCATTTTTTGGGGGGAGGAATTTTTGGAATTGCCAGTGTACCAAAAAGTCTGTTATTCACACATCTCCATGCAGCAGATGTTTTGTGGGTTTAATAAAAACTCTTAGGGGAGGCAGCAGGTTATAAATTTAAACCCCGATGAAACTCAGTACAACCACCACCTTTTTCTCATCATCCAAACCATTAACCATTATATACACTTCCAGTCTTTCAATAAAGGGGACTGGTCCTTTAATGAGCCTGCAAACAATTGCAATTTCCCCAAACAGCCCAGTGTTTTAATCGTTTCCCCCTCACTGAGCAGTTTCATGCCCAGTGGTTCCAGTTTCCTTTTACTTCTACTTTCACTAGGCCTCTCCAGTCACTCTCTGTTTCAGTGTGTTCCTGGATTAGGAGCCCAGCCTCACTGCCATTTATTGTGTCTATTGCTCTTTGCATAACAATTGTAGAATTGAGAAACCACATGGCACAGCTGGATCCCAAATAACTTATATATAATGCTGCCCTGAGCGGTTTTTAGTTGCTTCAAATTTATAGAGCATGGCGAGAACCACCAGAGGGCTCACAGAGAATTTAAAGGGACACTACCCTATTATTACACACAATAACATAGGCATATCAAAGTAATATGGCATTGCCAACCCAAAAGGTTAAAAAATCACAAATACCACCCTCCCCCCCCCCCCCCCCCCCAAAACCCCAAAAAACCTCACAGAATTAAAAAACAAAAACCACATTTGTTGGCCTGTCTTCTGATTTCTGGACTCCCCCACCATCACTCATGTGGGTGACAATCAGTGTTGCTAACTCTCAGATATTTATAGTGAGTAAGATGATTTTGTCCCCCTGCTGCAGGAGCGCTTTCCAGAATACCCAGCTGAGATCAGATTTCACACAGTGGTGTAAAGTGCTCCTTTACGGTGTAGAACTTCCAGCTTCTCCTAAAAATCAGAATAATTAATTCTGTGCTCCCTCCCAGCCCCACATCAATTCATTTTGTGCTTCCCAGCCACACAGCTATCCCACCCCCCTCAACTCTGCCCATCCACCACACATATTTTCTGCACTCTCCGGCTCCACTTTTCCCCAACTCCCCTGACCAGCTCTGCTCCTCCTGCAGCTGCGGATGTTCTACGTACCCCAAGGCACCAACCCCACTTGGAGTTCTCAATCACACGGCACAGACTGATGGGGTTTATAGCAGCTGGGCTGTTCCAGGCCTGCTGTCGGCATGACATACAGCCAGCATAGGTTATACAGCATGCACTTGACATAATTAGTGCACAGGGAGTACTAAAAATTAAATACGGTATCACTTCCAGGGTGTTATTCTTTGTGTGTGAAAGAGACAAAAATCAGTGAGGATTTTCCCATTCGGCCCAGTGCTTTATCTGAGAAAGACAAAAGTGAACTTTTCAACAGAGGAATTTATTTTAATGTACAAGTTGAGACAATCGGTCATGTTAAGAGAATAATTTCCCAGAGTGAGAAATCAGTGTGGACTTACCCATTTGAGTCATCAATTCATCTGAGAAAAAAAAAGTGATTTAAAAAAAAAACAGGAACTGATTTTAGTGTCCAAATTGAGATAATGGGTTAGTTTCCCAGAGTGAGAAATCATTCTGCCTGACACACTGCCATTCAAGTTCCCCCATCCCTCCCCATTACTGTCTGTCCCTGCCCACAGCCCCTGTCCCGAAATAGAGTCACAGAAATGCAGCAACATTTGAGATTTCACTCTGTAAATTTCCTTCTCATGAGTGTGCCAGGCTGACATCCATGGAGTTGGAATAATCATTCTTTGATCCACAGAAAATGTGCAGCATGGGCAGGGACCTCTCACAGCCCCACCAATGTGCTTTCACATGCCCTGGGGAGACCCCTGCTAAGTGTTGGAGGGGAGTGCAGACTCCAGGACTTATTCAGTTCTTGATCTGAATTCTGAGGCCTTAAATGAGGTTCTCTCTCTCTCTCTCTCTCTCTCTCTCTCTCTAGCTCCATAGATATATATATTTACATGGAGTATTTGGGGTAGATGATGGGGCAGTGAGCACAGAGGTCAAGGTTCAGTGGGACCCTGCAGATCACAGCAGTTTCAGAAGCTCCTTAGGCTCATGCAGACAGTGGGATGCCTCAAGTCTTTAGTGCCCCTGATAGTCTTTGAAAGGCCCCCGTGACACAGATGTTGAGTCTTTGAATGTCAGGGACAGGGCACAGCAAATCTGTGTTGGTCTCTGGTGTTCCCAGTCCAGCTCTTCAGTGGTGCTGGATGACTTCAGGGCAAGTCTGAAGCTTTGTATGCCCTGTGTCTCACTGAGGAAAGATATCAAACTGAGGAACTCTCACTGAGGAACTTCAGAGACTCTGAAGTTCATAGATTTTGATATGGGGTGAGGGAGCCTCTTCCTTTGATCCTTGGCCTCCTTTTCTGCTACTTCCTTTCCCTATGTTGTACCTGCTGCATCTTGATGCTTTCGTCCCTGTGGCTTACCAGCCACCTAGTGAACTCCTGCCCTGAAACCCTGATATATGAGCCCCTGCCCTTTCCACATCCACAGTTCTGCTTCTTCGACCCCCAACAGCAGTGCTGACTCTCCTCCCCTTTCCCTGATACGGGATCCTGTCTCTTTCAAATGTATCAGTGTGCATGCATGAGAGAGGGGGGTGTTCCTTATTGCTGGGCTCCCTGTTTTCAGGGTGCACAGACTATAGAGCAGCCTACAAAGGGCTGCTGCATGCGCCCCTTACACTGCACAGTGATGGAATACACCCCTGGATTCACACTCTACACACTATTGTAATAATAATCAAATACCTTGTAAGGTAACATTTGAAAAAACTCATAATTTGATGGTCAATATTGTCCTGATCAAATATGAGTGGCAACATTTTACGTAAGGTTATAAAATTCCCCTATATGATGTTATTAACTCATATTCCACACTCCTCAGCCCTGCCCAAGCAGAAGTCCGCAAGCATGTCTGTTGTAAACAAAGGAATGTGTGCTTGCCTTAATTTTCATTTAAGCAGTAAATAGAGTCATCAAGCAGGAAGGAGGGGAAAAGGAAGCTGAAACAGGTGGGGAAAAAATCAGGGAACATCCTTACCCATAAAATCTTTGTCTGCTCGTTAAAAATGTTTTTCAAGAGTGGGACTGAAACTAAAAAAAGAAGGTGCAAACACCCCAAGACACCCCCACCCCTCCCCCATCTGTCTCTGGCATTGTGCTTAAGAAGACAAAGGAAAACAAACATTGGACTCAGGGAGCTCCTGACCTGAAGAATTTGGTCAGTAACCTTGATGGAAACATGTGAAGAGAAATTTTCCTTATATCTAATATAGTTTGCTAAGTTAGACCCAAGTAAGTGTTTTATCTTTATTTTTCTTGTAACCATTTCCAAATATTATGCCTCATTACTTGTACTCACTTAAAATCTATCCCTTTGTAATTAATAAAACTGATTTACAGTTTTATCTAATCCAGTGTATTTAAACTGAAGTGTCTGGGTAACTCTATTTTAAGGTAACAAGCTGGCATATTATTCCCTTACAGGAATAATGGACTTTATATATTTGTACTGTCCAGGAGGAGGTTGAGCAGTACAGAACATATATTTCTGGGGGGAAATCTGGGACTGGGGGTGTGTTGGGGTCAACCTGCAGTATAAACAAGCCTGATGAGAGCCAGCAGGTACACACAGACACTCAGGGTGTGGCTTGTATGCTGGAAGGCTGTATGTGACAGCCCAGGTGGCATTGTAAGGCACCCAAGGTTGCAGGGAAGTTATGACACAGCCCCCCACTGGTCTGAACAGTACCCTGGTATGTCACAAGCACCTCCTGGCTTTAGTTCTGTGTCTGACTCAGCTAGCTCCTGAGTACGGGAAGGTGCCATTGAGCACTCTGAGGATGACAGGGAGGAAGAAGGAGAAAGAGCTCAAGGCTCGCCCTGCTCCCTCCTCCCCCTTCGTGAACATGCTGGCTTGGCCCAGCAGCTCCCTGTCTCCTCCCATCTTGGAAAAATACTGCCCACTCATGCACACTTCTCCTCTTTCCTCCAAGGCCTTTCTCTGCTCCTCAGGGTCGAGGAGGAGAGAAGAGGAGGGAGCCTAGTGCTGCTGCATGAGCATCTCCTCCTCCCTCCTGCCAGTGGGCAGCCCCTGGGTCTTCAGGACACCACCTGACTGTGCAATGTAGCACAAAGAGGCTGACCAGGGTACAGTATGGAGTGTAGCACACAATCCTGTACAGTTGTGAGCTCTGAGCCAAAGTCCTGCACTCAGGAGTGAATCCCGCTGACGTCTCTGGGATGATGCAGATGAAAATGAGGGCACCATGTGGCCCCCAGAGTGTAACTAAGTAACATAAATGAAAACTTACCCTTTTCCTGTTTAAGTTTCCCTGCCAAATAAAAACAGTTATTTCACTGTGTGCATAGTTTTCAGACTGGACACAGATTTATCATTTCTATTGTGGATTCTTGTGACAATTGAACTCAATGTCTGAGCCACAGTGTTCAAATCAGCTTCTGAAGGTTTCCACTGTTTAAGAGGAAATGTGACCTGTCATTAGTTTCAGTCCTATATCTTGGAAACAACATCTCTGTATAATCAGTGTGTTGGGTTTGAACTATGAAACTTTAATTTAGATTTTGAGTGACCTCAGAAATCACCTCTTTCCCATGGCAATGTCCCAGCAGCTGCAACTAGTTGAAATGCCCATCAAATCTGAGAATTGTTGGTATTAAAGACATACTGAAACTTCGCCTTTTCTCCCAGGCATTTGTCTGGGGAAGAGGAATTAGTAGGTGGTATTGGGTGGTGGGATGAACTTGGAAGAGGAGTGCAGGGGGGAGGGCAGTTGGGTGATTTCTTATGTTTGATGTTTTTCCCTGCTGTATGCTTTACCGAATATCGTGCAAGCCACAGAGTTCTGGATGAGTTCCTTTACAGTAATTATCACTAATATACTTGTAATTATTCAGAAATGGTTCCATTTTCTCTGTTAACATTTCAGATTACAATGTTGTTGGTGTATGATTCCTGCAATGTATGTTATGAAAGAACTATATTTCCTAGAGAGGATGGACACAGGAAAGGAGCAACACAGCAGCATTGAACCACTAAAACTATGACAATACATATGTCCTGAGAAACAGATTTGAGTCTGGACTATCTAAACCATAAAATGGATGTTAGCCTTCAGTGTCTCCTGGCTGAATTGCTGGGCAGTTCTGTACTAAAGTCTACTGGCTCACTTATTGCAAGAGGCTCCAAATCCACACACCCTCTCCTTCCTTAGAGGTTTTTAAGGTCAGGCTTGACAAAGCCCTGGCTGGGATGATTTAGTTGGGGATTGGTCCTGCTTTGAGCAGGGGGTTGGACTAGATGACCTCCTGAGGTCCCTTCCAACCCTGATATTCTATGATTCTATTCTATGTGAAGTCTCATTCAGTGGAGCGCCAGTTAACAGCAAGGGTGTGACTACACATCTGTTTGCAGGGTCAATCGTTAGGATGTTTCAAAACCAAAATGCTTCCAATTTTTTCTGAGGGTAGTAAGAGATATGCAATTTTGAAAAATACAATTAATATATTTATGTGGTATAAATCTCCTGTACTTTACTGAAATTGCTTCAATATCCAGGTAAACTTACTCATTTTTTTCAGCAATGATTCTAAAGGAGACAAAGAGAGAGAGAGAGA
>NW_020708904.1:0-2964 GCF_002925995.2 Terrapene triunguis
AGTTTTATTTAGCTTAGAAAGGGACACCTAGACAGATTGAACTCAACCCTAGTTGCTGCCATTGGTACTTGCCAGAAAACTTTCACTTGCTTTTTTATATATAACTGGCATATTATTCCCTTACAGGAATAATGGACTTTATATATTTGTACTGTCCAGGAGGGGGCTGGGCAGTACAGGACATATATTTCTGGGGGGAAATCTGGGACTGGGGGTGTGTTGGGGTCAACCTGTAGTATAAACAAGCCTGGTAAGAGCCAGCTGGTACACACAGACACTCAGGGTGTGGCTTCCATAGAATCATAGAATATCAGGGTTGGAAGGGACCTCAGGAGATCATCTAGTCTAACCCCCTGCTCAAAGCAGGACCAATTCCCAAACAGATTTTTACCCCAGTTCCCTAAATGGCTCCCTCAAGGATTGAACTCACAACCCTGCGTTTAACAGACCAACGCTCAAACCACTGAGCTATCCCTCCCCCATGGTGGAAGGCTGTTCGTGAGCAGCCCAGGTGGCATTGTAAGGCACCCAAGGTTGCAGGGCAGTTATGACACAGCCCCCTACTGGTCTGAATAGTACCCTGATATGTCACAAGCACCTCCTGGCTTTAGCTCTGTGTCTGACTCAGCTTGCTCCTGAGTACGGGAAGCAGCCATTGAGCACTCTGAGGTTCACAGAGTGCATTGGTGGTATAGTGGTGCACATAGTTGCCGTCCAAGCAGTTGACCTGGATTTGATTCCCAGCCAATGGCAAGAATGGCTTTAGTGGGGTGGGATAGTTCAGTGGTTTGATCATTGGCCTGCTAAACCCAGGGTTGTGAGTTCAATCATTGAGGGGCCATTTGGGGATCTGGGGCAAAAATCTGTCTGGGGATTGGTCCTGCTTTGAGCCGGGGGTTAGACTGGATGACCTCCTGAGGTTCCTTCCAACTCTGATATTCTATGACAGGGAGGAAGAAGGAGAAAGAGCTCAAGGCTTGCCCTGCTCCCTCCTCCCCCTTCATGAACATGCTGGCTTGGCCCAGCAGCTCCCTGTCTCCTCTCATCTTGGAAGAATACTGCCCACTCACAAGCACTTCTCCTCTTCCCTCCAAGGCCTCTCTCTGCTCCTCAGAGTCGAAGAGGAGGGAGCCCAGTGCTGCTGCATGAGCATCTCCTCCTCCTCCCTCCTGCCAATGGGCAGCCCCTGGGTCTGCAGAACACCACCTGACTGTGCAATGTAGCACAAAGAGGCGGACCAGGGTACAATATGGAGTGTAGTGCACTCAGTTGTGAGCTCTGAGCCAAAGTCCTGGACTTAGTAGTGAATCCAGCTGAAGTCTCTGGGATAGTGCAGATGAAAATGAGGGCACGACTTGGACCCCAGAGTGTAACTAAGTAATATCAATGAAAACTTACCCTTTTTCTTAGCAAATTTACCTGCCAAATAAAAACAGTTATTTCACTGTGTGCATAGTTTTCAGACTGGACACAGATCTGTCATTTCTATTGTAGATTCTTGTGAGCAGTTGAACTCAATGTCTGCATGTAACCTTCTCTTCACCATCGAGTATAAAGAAGGGATGGTGGCCTGAGCATGGAGCAGTTTAGCAGCCGCCTGTTCAGACTTGAAAGCTCCTGCATTTCCTATTGCAATTGAACTGGAAATAGATGAAATTAATGGGAATGAGCCTGATCCACAGTGTTCAGATCAGATTCTGAAGGTTTCCACTGTTTAAGAGAAAATGGGACCTGCCATTAGTTTCAGTCCCATATCTTGAAACAGCCTCTCTGTGTAAATCAATGTTTTGGGTTTGAACGATGAAACTTTAAAATAATTTAGATTTTCAGTGACCTCAGAAATCACCTCTTTTCCAGGACAATGTCCCAGCAACTAGTTGAAATGCTGAGCTAACAATTGCCTGGATTTAATAAGGAAGGGGCTGGATACTGCTCATTTTTGGTGAAGGACCCTCAGCTTCAGCAGTTGCTTCCCTTTTCATCCATCAAAGCCCAGAATTATTGATATTAAAGACATACTGAAACTTCACCTTTTCTCCCAGGTGTTTGTCTGGGGAAGAGGAATTAGTAGGTGGTAGTGGGTGGTGGGATGAACTTGGAAGAGGAGTGCAGGGGGGGGAGGGCAGTTGGGTGATTTCTTATGTTTGATGTTTTCTCCCTTCTGTATGCTTTACCAAATATTGTGCAAGCCACAGAGTTCTGGATGAGTTCATTTACAGTAATTATCACTAATATACTTGTAATTATTCAGAAATTGTTCCATTTTCTCTGTTAACATTTCAGATTACAATGTTGGTGTATGATTCCTGCAATGTATGTTATGAAAGAACTATATTTCCTAGAGAGGACGGACATAGGAAAGGAGCAACACTAAAACTATGACACTACATATGTGCTGAGAAACAGATTTGAGTCTGGATTATCTAAACCATAAAATGGATGTCAGCCTTCAGTGTCTCCTGGCTGAATTGCTGGGCAGTTCTGTACTAAAGTCTACTGGCTCACTTATTGCAAGAGGCTCCAAATCCACACACCCTCTCCTTCCTTAGAGGTTTTTAAGGTCGGGCTTGACAAAGCCCCTAGCTGAGATGATTTAGTTGGGGATTGGTCCTGCTTTGAGCAGGGGGTTGGACTAGATGACCTCCTGAGGTCCTTCCAACCCTGATATTCTATGTGGAGTCTCATTCAGTGGAGCTCCAGTTAACAGCAAGGGTGTGACTACTCATCTGTTTGCAGGGTCAATCGTTAGGATGTTTCAAAACCCTTTTTCTGAGGGTAGTAAGATATATGCAATTTTGAAAAATACAATTAATATATTTATGTGGAATAAATCTTCTGTACTTTACTGAAATTGCTTCAATATCCAGGTAAACTTACTCATTTTTTTCAGCAATGATTCTAAAGGAGACAGAGAGAGAGAGAGAGAGAGAGAGAATGATTTAAATGTGTACATCTTGTTTATTC
>NW_020708905.1:0-5846 GCF_002925995.2 Terrapene triunguis
GAGAGTCACGGTGAATCGCAGGAAGAGGGGTGCAGGGCTCTGACTTCCCCCCACTCCGTGACAACTGGTGGTAGCGGTGGGATCTACTGCACCCCGTGGACGGCGCTTCCTGCAGTAAGTGACTGGGGAGCAGTAAAATGAAGGGGGATTGACAGGGACCAGGCGTGCTGAAGAGTCAGCGAGGGACGGTTTCAGGGAGTGATTAACCCCTGGGAGTGTGTGACCAGCGAGAAGGACTTTTGCAGTAACAAGGTCCCCCTGGGGATTGCAGCGAGTGGTCCCAGGGGCAGAGGAGTCTGCAGCTCGACCCTGGCAAAGAGGTGGTGACCTCGAGAAGGACTGGCACACTAGGGGTTCTCCCTGGAACCTGGGGAGAGGCGAGCACACAGGCCTGTGAGTGGCCAGCAGGAAGATGTATGCCAAGCGCCTTAAGAGCGACCTAGTGGAGCTGTGCAAGCAGAGGGGGCTGCGCAGTGGGAGGCTCACCAAAGAACAGCTGATTGCCCAGCTGGAGGAGGGAGATCGCTCGAATAAACTGATCCCTGTCTCTGAGGGAAGCAGCCTGGCAGATGCAGCGCAGGCACCAGTGTCTGTCCCAGCTGGGAGTGGTCAGCCAGCTGCTGAGGGCTTCCAGAGACCCCTCCTTCCTATGCCTAGGGGAAGGGCGGGGAGGAGCCCAGCGAATACCAAGGGCACCGTGACACCCCCGGCCAGCAGGGGATCGTCCCGGCGGAGCTCCCCATCGCTGGAGTGGCGGCAGCTGGAATTGGAGAAGGAATTAAGGCTGAAAGAGCTGGAGTTGAGGCAGCAGGAACTGATGGAGGAGCGAGCAGAAGGGGAAAAACAGAGACAGCATGAACAGGAGGAGAAAGAGACAAAGGCAGCGTGAATTGGAGTTGGCGAGGCTGAGGAGCAGCGAGCCCCCGGCTGCTGTGAGTGATGGGGGACCCAGGACTGCACGGAGCTTTGATAAGTGCATCCTGGCCCAGCATAAGGAGGGGGAGGACATGGATGACTTCTGGGATGCCTTTGAGACGGCCTGCGTGCTACACCAGGTTGATCCTGCAGACGGGCTCCGGTTTCTCACCTCCTTACTGGACCCCAAAGCCCTGGCATTGTATCGCCGACTGGAAGGGGCGGAGAAAGGGGACTACGAACTATTCAAAAAGGCCGTGCTACGCGAATTTGGGCTGACTCCTGAGATGTACTGGGAAAGGTTCCGGAGTCAGTATAAAACCCCTGAAGTCTCATATCTGCAACTAGCCGTGCGCATGGAGGGATATGCCAACAAGTGGGCAGATGGGGCCCAGACGAAGGAAGACCTGGTTAAACTGATCGTACTAGAGCAACTGTATGAGCGGTGCCCATCCGACCTGAGGCTGTGGTTGGTGGACAAAAAGCCAGAGAACCCGCGACATGCAGGGCGGCTGGCCGATGAGTTTGTGAAGAGCCGGTCAGGGGGTGGCAGGGAAGAGTCCCAAAGGAACAGGTCTGCCATGATGCAGAGAGACAGTCACCCTGGGACCTCCCAAAGGGGAAACATGGAGAACCCCCTCCCAAGCAGAACATCCGGCATCAGGACCAACCGACCGGCTCGAGGGGACCAATGGGACATGAGCTGCTATTACTGTAGCCAAAGAGGCCACATTCGGACCCAGTGCCCCAAGCTCAAGACAGACTGAGCAGACCGAACCCACACCGGGTTAACTGGGTAGAGACCCAGCCAGACGAGGGGCAGGCTTCCCAGGCAAGGGGGGCTGACAGCTTATCAACTGCTCAGGAGAGATGCTGCCCAGGCCAGCTTCTCTGGGGGGCTGGATGCTCCGGACACCAAGTTCGCCATTTACAGGGTGGGCGCGGGGCTGTCCCTGTGGAGTGAGTGCCTTGTTCCCCTGGAGGTGGATGGGAGGAAAGTCTATGGATACTGGTACACGGGCGCTGAGGTGACGCTGGCCCGGCCCGAGGTGGTAGCTCCAGATCAGGTGATGCCCAACACCTTCCTGACCCTAATGGGGGTGGGTGGGACCCCATTCAAGGTGCCCGTGGGAGGGTATACCTGAAATGGGGGGCCAAGGAGGGCCCCAAGGACGTGGGAGTGCACCACCATTTGCCCACGGAGGTGTTGATTGGGGGGGGGACCTAGAGGACTGGCCAAGCAACCCCCAGAACGCCTTAGTCATGACCCGTAGCCAGAGCCGGCGAGGAGCACTACGCCCTGACCTCGGGAAGGATGTCACACCGGAGGCACAGAACCCTATCCTGGTGGGAAGGAAGCCCCCAAGGACAAGGCTCAGGGGGGCTGCGGCTTCCGACCCAGCCAGCAAGAGGGAGCAGGCCCCCATCCCTTCCCCAGCCGCTGAGTTCCAGGCCGAGGTGCAGAAAGACCCCTCCTTGCGGAAGCCAAGGGACCTGGCTGACCTCAGTGTGGTACAGACCATGAGGAGAGGTTGCAAGGAGAGGTTCCTGTGGGAGAAGGGGTTCCTATACCGAGAATGGGCTCCCCCCGGGGAGATGGAGTCATGGGGGATCAGGAGGCAGCTGGTGGTACCCCAGAAGTATCGCCGCAAGCTACTGTACCTGGCCCATGACATCCCTCTCGCAGGGCGCCAAGGGATCCGGCGCACCAGGCAGAGGCTGCTACAGAACTTTTACTGGCCTGGGGTCTTTACCACTGTCCGACAGTACTGCCGATCCTGTGACCCCTGCCAGAGGGTGGGGAAGGCCCGGGACAAGGGGAAAGCAGCTTTGAGACCCTTGCCCATCATAGAGGAGCCTTTCCAGAAGGTAGCTATGGACATAGTGGGACCTCTCAGCAAGACGACCCGGTTAGGGAAGAAATACATCCTGGTGGTAGTAGATTTCGCCACCCGCTGCCCTGGGGCAGTGCCCTTATCGTCCATTGAAGCAGACACTGTGGCAGATGCGCTGCTGACCATTTTCAGCCGAGTGGGGTTCCCCAAGGAAGTCTTAACAGACCAAAGATCCAACTTCATGTCGGCCCTGCACCGGTGCTTGTGGGAGAAATGCGGGGTCCAGCACAAGTGGGCCTCAGCATATCACCCCCAATCCAACGGGCTGGTGGAGAGGTTCAACGGAATGCTAAAGATGATGCTAAAAACATTTATGAACCAGCACCAGCAGGATTGGGACAAGTACTTACCTCATCTGCTGTTCGCGTACAGGGAAGTACCCCAGGAGTCTACTGGGTTTTCGCCTTTCGAACTGTTATATGGAAGGCGGGTAAGGGGGCCCCTAGACCTGATGAGAGATGAATGGGAGGGGAAGGCCACTCCCAATGGAGAGTCGGTGGTGGAGTATGTCCTGACCTTCCGGGAAAGACTTGCTGAGCTCATGGGCCTGGCCAGGGAGAATCTGGCCAGAGCCCAGAGGAAGCAGATGGTCTGGTATGACCGCACAGCGCAGGCCCGCGCCTTCGCCACCGGGGATCAGGTGATGGTTCTCATCCCTGTGAGGAAAAACAAACTACAGGATGCCTGGGAAGGTCCCTTCAAGGTTGTCAAGCAACTAAATGAGGTAAACTATGTGGTGGAGCTGTCGAACCGGGCACACCACCACCGGGTGTACCATGTGAATATGATGAAGCCATATTATGACAGGGGAAATGTGGTGTTGGCTGTGTGTGGCCAGTGGGAGGAGCAGGGAGATGACCCTTTAGTAGATCTATTTCCCGAAACAGGAGCTGGCTCCCCCCTGGAAACAATTCCCCTCTCTGATCAGCTGACCCCGGCCCAGCAAGCTGAGATCAGAGGGTTGCTGCATCTGTACCGACAGTTGTTTTCCAACCAGCCTGGACGCACTAATCTGACTGTCCACTGGGTGCAGACAGGATCGCACCCGCCTATAAAATGCTCCCCCTTCCGAGTCACAGGGAAAACTGCTCAGGACCTGGAAAGAGAGGTCAGGGACATGCTGGCTTTGGGGGTGATCCAGCCGTCTTCCAGCCCTTGGGCCTCGCCGGTGGTGCTGGTCCCCAAAAAGGACGGGTTGATCCGGTTCTGTGTGGACTATCGGAAGCTTAATGCCATCACCATATCCGATGCCTACCCCATGCCCAGACAAATTGGGAGGCGCTCAGTTCCTTACTACCATGGATCTTACAAAGGGTTACTGGCAAGTGCCGCTAGATGCAGATGCCAGGCTGAAATCGGCCTTTATCACTCCTCGGGGGCTCTATGAGTTCCTGACCCTGCCTTTCGGCCTCAAGGGAGCACCGGCCACCTTCCAGCACCTGGTGGATCAGCTACTAAAGGGGATGGAAAGTTTTGCCGTGGCATATATTGATGACCAGCGGCGGCTCCAGGCAGCAGCGCTCCAAGCACGTACCTGGGGCAGCAAGCTGTGGGGGGCGGCCTGCCGGTCCCTGCGAGGGCGGCAGTCAGGCAGCCTTCGGCGGTGCGCCTGCGGGAGGTCCGCCGGTCCCGCAGACTCGGCGGCAATTCGGCAGAGGATACGCCAAAGCCGCGGGACCGGCAGACCTCCCGCAGGCGCGCCGCCGAAGCCGCGGGACCGGGAACCTCCCGCAGGCATGCCGCCGAAGGCAGCCTGCCTGCCGTGCTTGGGGCGGGAAAAAAGCTAGAGCCGCCCCTGTTGATGACATCTGTGTCTTTAGCCAGACCTGGGAGGACCACGTGTCCCAGGTTAAACAAGTGCTGGACTGACTCTAGGAGGCTGGGCTGACCGTAAAGGCTGAGAAGTGCAAGGTGGGGATGGCTGAAGTATCCTACCTGGGCCATCAGGTGGGGAGCGGCTGCCTAAAGCCAGAACCAGCCAAAGTGGAGGTGATCAGAGACTGGCCCGCTCCGCAAACCAAAAAGCAGGTACAAGCCTTTATTGGGATGGCGGGGTACTATCGATGATTCGTGCCCCACTTTAGCTCCATAGCCACCTCCATCACTGAGCTGTGCAAGAAGGGGAAGCCAGACAAGGTGGTCTGGACCAAGGAGTGCCAGGGGGCTCTCTGTGTGCTGAAGAATGCTCTAGTCAGTGGCCCAATTCTGGCAAACACAGACTTTGACAGACCCTTTATGGTGTTCACTGATGCCTCAGACACGGGACTGGGGGCGGTGTTAATGCAGGATGATGAAAAGGGGGAGAGACACCCCATCGTGTACCTGAGCAAGAAATTGTTACCCCGGGAGCAAAACTACGCTGCCATCGAGAAGGAATGCCTGGCCATGGTGTGGGCCCTTAAGAAACTAGAACCATATCTCTTTGGGCGACACTTCACCGTGTACACCGACCACTCTCCCCTGACCTGGCTCCACAGATGAAGGGAGCCAAAGCCAAGCTCCTGAGGTGGAGCCTGCTCCTGCAGGATTATGACATGGACGTGGTCCAAGTGAAGGAGAGTGCCAACATGCTGGTGGATGCGTTGTCCCGGAGAGGGGGCCCAGAACTTCCCCAGGTCACTGGTCAGAGTGACCCCGCTCAGTTCAGTCTCAAAGGGGGGAAGAGATGTGACGCAGTAGGGAGCAGGGCGGATTGACCTGGGAATGTCGTCTAGTTTTACTGGGACTGTCTGCATTGGGGATGGGATAGCAGGGGATGATTTTACTTGAGAGTTACCTGAGCCAGGAAGGAGGTGGTGCAAGGTGACACCTTTCCCCGGGAAACTGGACAAAGGGAGTGGAGGAGCTGGGGGAAGGGAGAGAGAGACGGCTAGAGGGGGGGTTGCTTTCAGTCTTGGGCTGGGTGGTAAAATGCAGGGAACCCCAAAGCTGGGGTCTAAGCTCCTTAACCCCCCCACCCCCCAGAAGGACTTAACTGAGGGGTCCTGGTTGTACCTACACGCTCTGCTTGGGACTGTGTTCCTGTCATCTAATAAA
>NW_020708906.1:0-1805 GCF_002925995.2 Terrapene triunguis
TGGCTGGCTGAGAGTCACGGTGAATCGCAGGAAGAGGGGTGCAGGGCCCTGACTTCCCCCCACTCCATGACAGGCATATTTCAATGCCAGTCTGTGTGTGGACGCTCTTCTGTCAGACTTTAAATGGCTCAAGTTGATTGACTTTAGTGCTAAATTGAATTTAGCCACTTTGATTCTGAACTAAGGGAAGGCCCACACACAGTCTGGCCCCGAAACAACTCACTGGTAGCTCTGTGGGGCCAGGACTGTCTTTTTGTTCAGTCACGTACAGCACCGAGCGCAATGGGGGTCCTGCTCCATGACTAGGTGTTGCAATAACAAAAACAATGATGATTTGTATTATTTCAATGCAAGTTTGGGTGCAGACCAACTCCAGAATGGCAATTTCTATCTTCCAAACCCATTTCTTCCTTGTTTTGATCCATGTTTAATGTGTAGAATGTGAGCATGTAGATTTGTTACCATCTATTACACTGAGTAAGCCTCTGGCTGACAAACCCACGTTCCTAGTCCAGCCAAGTCTTTCTAAAATGTTGTGCAACTCTTGAGTTTGGAGTCAGTGGATTTCACCACCACCCCGTGTAGTCGGCAGCTAAGCTCATGGTTTCTTTTCAGTAGCAAACTCTCTCTTAATCCTGATCCTTGTGGCACCTTCAGGTCCGAGGCTCCCTGGATCCCTTCTAACTGTAGGCATAATGTTTGCTTCATTCCAGGTCATCAGGAACATCTCTTCCCCCACATGCGTGGAGATAATATAGGGTGTGATCCTGCACCAATGATCCATGCACAGAGGTCCTTCGACACACAGATCCCACCCTTCAGCCACCTCTGCGACACTAGCTGCCCCTAGCCCCAGGCCCCCCAAGGAGGTGGCTACATAAGCGAAGGGGCAGAGCATGGGTGGAGCAGGGCTGAGCACTGTCCTGCCACCAGCATGGCGGACATTCCCCATGAAAGTTAATACAGCCTACTTTTAGCTGTCTCTGGCCCCAGCCTCCACCTTGGGGCTGCCCCAGGAAACTGCAAGGGTCTTGATTTAGCACAGACTTTGTGCCAGCAGTGTGCTTCCACCACTGAAGAAAGGAACAGTAGGCCCACAGCATCCTGCAGTGGCGCAGAGGATAAGGGGGCCTCCTGGAATTCACTGTGGAACGTTGAATGAAAGGATCATAGGAATTATAAAATTCAGATGGAAGAGACCTATTGGGTGAGTTAGGCCTGTGGGTCCCACTTTTTTCAATCCACAAGCCACAGGATGGCCAAAAAGTTGTCCCACAACCCATCATATCCCACAGAGCCGCAAAGGATTTTGAGATTTAGGTCAACATAGGGTCAGATGAAAGGGGGGGTGGATTCGTAGGCTGGACACTGGTTGCGCTGCAAGGGTGAGCGTTTGTGGAGGGGTTGGTGCTGGAGGCGGGTGGGAAGGAGCTGGTCCTACCAATGTGAGTCCTCTGTACAGCATGTGGCTTGCCCATTCAAAAAGTTTGAAAGAAACTTCTCAGCAGAGCAGCCAGAGGTATTCACGTGAACACCACAGTGACCCTACCTAACCCTTCCAGCCATTTGTCAAAGTGCTTAATTTCCATTTTAAGACGTGACGCGATCAAAAGAAATATTGAGCAAAGGTTAATCAGGATGGCGAGCATTGTAAGAAATAAGTGGGGTTTAACCAACAATTGCTCCTGACAACTTTTTACCCCTTTTATAAAAGTGGCTTTTATTTCTGAAATGCTGGAGAGTTTGCAAGGGAAATTCACTGATTAAAGTTGCTGCTTGATTACATAAGTGAATAATGCTCCATC
>NW_020708907.1:0-1495 GCF_002925995.2 Terrapene triunguis
GAGAGTCACGGTGAATCGCAGGAAGAGGGGTGCAGGGCTCTGACTTCTCCCCACTCCGTGACAACTGGTGGCAATTTCTATCTTCCAAACCCATTTCTTCCTTGTTTTGATCCATGTTTAATGTGTAGAATGTGTGCATGTAGATTTGTTACCATCTATTACACTGAGTAAGCCTCTGGCTGACAAACCCACGTTCCTAGTCCAGCCAAGTCTTTCTAAAATGTTGTGCAACTCTTGAGTTTGGAGTCGGTGGATTTCACCACCACCCCGTGTAGTCGGCAGCTAAGCTCATTGCTACTGAAAAGAAACCAACTCTCTCTTAATCCTGATCCTTGTGGCACCTTCAGGTCCGAGGCTCCCTGGATCCCTTCTAACTGTAGGCATAATGTTCGCTTCATTCCAGGTCATCAGGAACATCTCTTCCCCCACATGCGTGGAGATAATATAGGGTGTGATCCTGCACCAATGATCCATGCACAGAGGTCCTTCGACACACAGATCCCACCCTTCAGCCACCTCTGCGACACTAGCTGCCCCTAGCCCCAGGCCCCCCCAGGAGGTGGCTACATAAGCGAAGGGGCAGAGCATGGGTGGAGCAGGGCTGAGCACTGTCCTGCCACCAGCATGGCGGACATTCCCCATGAAAGTTAATACAGCCTACTTTTAGCTGTCTCCGGCCCCAGCCTCCACCTTGGGGCTGCCCCAGGAAACAGCAAGGGTCTTGATTTAGCACAGACGTTGTGCCAGCAGTGTGCTTCCACCACTGAAGAAAGGAACAGCAGGCCCACAGCATCCTGCAGCGGCGCAGAGGGTAAGGGGGCCTCCTGGAATTCCCTGTGGAACGTTGAGTGAAGGGATCATAGGAATTATAAAATTCAGATGGAAGAGACCTATTGGGTGAGTTAGGCCTGTGGGTCCCACTTTTTTCAATCCACAAGCCACAGGATGGCCAAAAAGTTGTCCCACAACCCATCATATCCCACAGAGCCGCAAAGGATTTTGAGACTTAGGTCAACATAGGGTCAGATGAAATGGGGGGTGGATTCGTAGGCTGGACATTGGTTGCGCTGCAAGGGTGAGCGTTTGCGGAGGGGTTGGTGCTGGAGGCGGGTGGGAAGGAGCTGGTCCTACCAATGTGAGTCCTCTGTACAGCATGTGGCTTGCCCATTCAAAAAGTTTGAAAGAAACTTCTCAGCAGAGCAGCCAGAGGTATTCACGTGAACACCACAGTGACCCTACCTAACCCTTCCAGCCATTTGTCAAAGTGCTTAATTTCCATTTTAAGACGTGACGCGATCAAAAGAAATACTGAGCAAAGGTTAATCGGGATGGCGAGCATTGTAAGAAATAAGTGGGGTTTAACCAACAATTGCTCCTGACAACTTTTTACCCCTTTTATAAAAGTGGCTTTTATTTCTGAAATGCTGGAGAGTTTGCAACGGAAATTTACTGATTAAAGTTGCTGCTTGATTACATAAGTGAATAATGCTCCATC
>NW_020708908.1:0-2363 GCF_002925995.2 Terrapene triunguis
ATTTCTCTACTTTGCTTATGAGAATGTCATGTGGGAATGTGTCAAAAACCTTACTAAAATCAATATATATCACGTCTTCTGCTTCCCCCTATCCACTAGGCCAGTAACGTTGTCAAAGAAGGAAATTAGGCTGGTTTGGCATGATTTGTTCTTGACAAATCCATGCTGACTATTTCTTATAATCCCATAGTCCTCTAAGTGCTGACAATTTGATTGTTTATTTGTTCCAGTATCTTTCAAGGTACTGATGTTAGGCTGACTGGTCTATAATTCCCTGTGTCCTCTTTGTTCCCCCTTTTAAAGATATGTACTATGTTTATTATTAGTAGTATTTATTTATTTATTTATTTATTATTAGACCAGAACGGTCTGTCATTAGCATTTAGTCTGCCCTTCAGACATCAATGATGTTGACAGTGATGATCATCCTGCTCATTGGCAGGATTTTAGTCTAGAACTAGACCCCTGGACTGGGATTCCAGAGAGTTGGGTTCTGTTCCTGCTTCTGCTCCTGGCCTGCTGGGTGAATTCTGGCAAGTCATTGCTCTTAGCCTCAGTTTCCCCTTCTGTAGAAAGAGGGATGTTAACTCTTACTACCCTTGGTAAAGTGTTTTGAGATCTACTGGTGCAAAACATAGAATGTATATATTATAATAAATAATAGCAACTTTTGCAAGGTGGGGTGTCTTTATCTTAAGACATCTGTAGGGAATGCACACCATGGACAATTTTCACAGATAATTTGTTTTCACTTTTTACTTCCTCCAGATAAATGTGCAGGGGGATTAATGGTGAAGACTTTAGAGATGGGAGAAATTACGAAAGAGAGAGATGAGCAGACAAAACATTCAGAGCTGTACATTTCAGTGGTCTGGTTCCCAAAACCCTGCAAGGAGAGCACTGATATTTTGACTATCAATTTCATACAGCCCTAATTCCATCTGCGGCTGCTTCAGTTGTGTAGCAACACTGCCCCCTAGTGACTAACCACAAAGCTTTATATCTACACAGGAGACATTCCAACAGGGGTTAGGGAAGAGCTGCTTCGGAATGTGTCACAGCTGATGTGATCCGATCAGGAGTTGGGGACATGGACACAGTGAAGAAAAAATTCTTTCTTTCTTTCTTTCTTTCTTTCTTTCTCAGTAAGGACTGGATTTAGTCTCTTATTCAATGGTGATACACTGGGAAATTATATACATTTAATCAACACGATTGCTCTTTCCAGGGGATCTGGTGTGTGTCACCTAATCTCGCTATTTCTCTTTCTGCGGTATCTCGTCTATCTTGTATCTTAAGAAGCTGCCCATTTGCGTTTACCCTCCTCTGTGCATTTTCTTTCCATTTACAGGGAGTTTAGTTGGGGAAATCTCGTTGCTCTGAGTTAATCTGGTCTCACTGCACTGCTCACAATCCGCTTCCCCTTTTTGTACCAGTCGCTGCTTTGCTCTGTGTCACTGTGTGTCTCCTGGCGCAGTAATAGGTGCCGCTGTCTCCGGCTTCCGTGCCTCTCATTTCCAAATACACCTCACTTTTAGAGGTGTCCCTGGAGATGGTCAGCCGGCTTTTGAGGGACTCGTGGTAGCGTTTGTCATCATCCCAGTACACAAGGCACAACCACTCCAGGCCTTTCCCCGGGGGCTGTCGAACCCAGCTCACTGCATTCCCGCTAGATGTGAGAGAGAATCCAGACACGGAGCAGGTGAGTCTCAGGGTCTGTGAGGGCTTCACCTGGGCTGCTCCGGTCTGCAGCAGTTTAACCTGGGAACGGACACCTGCAAAGAGCACGGAGAAATCTCAGTCAGAGAGATGACAGCAGCGCGGTCTGTAGAGAGGAGAGACTGGTCACTCCTAGGTACTTACATGCTGCAATAGCAAAGAGAAGGAAAGACAGGAGTAGAAATTTCATCTTCCCTCTTGGAAGCCAGATAGAAACAGGCACCAAGAACCAGAGGAAATCACACAGGCTTGACTCTTGCGGGGATCGCTGCTGTAATAAAGATTGGGAAGATTCTATTCTTAAAAGGAAGCAAAATCATCATTTGCATACCCCACCCTCTCATGCAAAGCGTTGGTAAATGAGTTCTCCCTGTAATCCTCATATATGAGATGCCTCATAGTCATGTGTGAATGGGTCGTGTCCAGACACTTATTGCGTTATCTCCTAGAAACCCAATGCAAGTGCACAGCTCCGGTGTGCTAGGCACTGCACCGACACATAGTAAGAGACAGTCCCTTGGTAAGGGAGTTCCTCCTTCAGTCACAAATAGATAGATAAAGTCATATCTATCTATCTTTCTATTTATCTATCTATCGCCATCCACCCCCTCTATCTATCTATCTATCTATCTATCTATCTATCT
>NW_020708909.1:0-2359 GCF_002925995.2 Terrapene triunguis
ATTTCTCTACTTTGCTTATGAGAATGTCATGTGGGAATGTGTCAAAAGCCTTACTAAAATCAATATATATCACGTCTTCTGCTTCCCCCATCCACTAGGCCAGTAACATTGTCAAAGAGGGAAATTAGGCTGGTTTGGCATGATTTGTTCTTGACAAATCCATGCTGACTATTTCTTATAATCCCATAGTCCTCTAAGTGCTGACAATTTGATTGTTTATTTGTTCCAGTATCTTTCAAGGTACTGATGTTAGGCTGACTGGTCTATAATTCCCTGTGTCCTCTTTGTTCCCCTTTTTAAAGATAGGTACTATGTTTATTAGTAGTAGTATTTATTTATTTATTTATTATTAGACCAGAACGGTCTGTCATTAGCATTTAGTCTGCCCTTCAGACATCGATGATGTTGACAGTGATGATCATCCTGCTCATTGGCAGGATTTTAGTCTAGAATTAGACCCCTGGACTGGGATTCCATAGACCTGGGTTCTGTTCCTGCTTCTGCTCCTGGCCTGCTGGGTGAATTCTGGCAAGTCATTGGTCTGAGCCTCAGTTTCCCCTTCTGTAGAAAGAGGGATGTTAACTCTTACTACCCTTGGTAAAGTGTTTTGAGATCTAATGGTGCAAAGCACGGAATGTATATATTATAATCAATAACAGCAACTTTTGCAAGGTGGGGTGTCTTTATCTTAAGACATCTGTAGGGAATGCACACCATGGACAATTTTCACAGATAATTTGTTTTCACTTTTTACTTCCTCCAGATAAATGTGCAGGGGGATTAATGGTGAAGACTTTAGAGATGGGAGAAATTACGAAAGAGAGAGATGAGCAGACAAAACATTCAGAGCTGTACATTTCAGTGGTCTGGTTCCCAAAACCCTGCAAGGAGAGCACTGATATTTTGACTATCAATTTCATACAGCCCTAATTCCATCTGTGGCTGCTTCAGTTGTGTAGCAACACTGCCCCCTAGTGACTAACCACAAAGCTTTATATCTACACAGGAGACATTCCAACAGGGGCTAGGGAAGAGCTGCTTCTGAATGTGTCACAGCTGATGTGATCCGATCAGGAGTTGGGGACATGGACACAGTGAAGAAAAAATTCTTTCTTTCTTTCTTTCTCAGTAAGGACTGGATTTAGTCTCTTATTCAATGGTGATACACTGGGAAATTATATACATTTAATCAACACGATTGCTCTTTCCAGGGGATCTGGTGTGTGTCACCTAATCTCGCTATTTCTCTTTCTGCGGTATCTCGTCTATCTTGTATCTTAAGAAGCTGCCCATTTGCGTTTACCCTCCTCTGTGCATTTTCTTTCCATTTACAGGGAGTTTAGTTGGGGAAATCTCGTTGCTCTGAGTTAATCTGGTCTCACTGCACAGCTCAGAATCCGCTTCCCCTTTTTGTACCAGTCCCTGCTTTGCTCTGTGTCACTGTGTCTCTCCGGGCACAGTAATAGGTGCCGCTGTCTCCGGCCTCCATGCCTCTCATTTCCAAATACACCTCGCTTTTAGAGGTGTCCCTGGAGATGGTCAGCCGGCTTTTGAGGGACTCGTGGTAGCGTTTGTCATCATCCCAGTACACAAGGCACAACCACTCCAGGCCTTTCCCCGGGGGCTGTCGAACCCAGCTCACTGCATTCCCGCTAGACGTGAGAGAGAATCCAGACACGGAGCAGGTGAGTCTCAGGGTCTGTGAGGGCTTCACCTGGGCTGCTCCGGTCTGCAGCAGTTTAACCTGGGAACGGACACCTGCAAAGAGCACGGAGAAATCTCAGTCAGAGAGAGGATCAGCAGCGGGATCGGTAGAGAGGAGAGACTGGTCACTCCTAGGTACTTACATGCTGCAATAGCAAAGAGAAGGAAAGACAGGAGTAGAAATTTCATCTTCCTCTTGGAAGCCAGATAGAAACAGGCACCAAGAACCAGAGGAAATCACACAGGCTTGACTCTTGCAGGGATCGCTGCTGTAATAAAGATTGGGAAGATTCTAGTCTTAAAAGGAAGCAAAATCATCATTTGCATACCCCACCCTCTCATGCAAAGCGTTGGTAAATGAGTTCTCCCTGTAATCCTCATATATGAGATGCCTCATAGTCATGTGTGAATGGGTCGTGTCCAGACACTTATTGCGTTATCTCCTAGAAACCCGACGCAAGTGCACAGCCCCGGTGTGCTAGGCACTGCACCGACACATAGTAAGAGACAGTCCCTTGGTAAGGGAGTTCCTCCTTCAGTCATAAATAGATAGATAAAGTCATATCTATCTATCTTTCTATTTATCTATCTATCGCCATCCACCCCCCTCTATCTATCTATCTATCTATCTATCTATCTATCTATCTATCTATCC
>NW_020708910.1:0-6481 GCF_002925995.2 Terrapene triunguis
AAGGAATGGTGGCGTGGAAGAGGTGAACCTCTCCACGACCCTGGGACGTCTGCAGCGACAGCAGATCAAGGAGCTGTGCACAAGCTTTGCACCGATTTTCTCAGCCACTCCAGGACGGACCGAACGGGCATACCACTCCATTGACACAGGTAATGCTCACCCAATTAGAACCCCACCCTACCGGGAGTCACCTCATGCCCAAGCGGCTATACAAAGGGAGATCCAGGACATGCTACAGATGGGTATAATCCGCCCCTCTACCAGTGCATGGGCATCTCCAGTGGTTCTAGTTCCCAAACCAGATGGGGAAATACGCTTTTGCGTGGACTACCGTAAGCTAAATGCTGTAACTCGTCCTGACAACTATCCAATGCCACGCACAGATGAGCTATTGGAAAAATTGGGACATGCCCAATTCATCTCTACTTTAGACTTAACCAAAGGGTACTGGCAAGTACCACTAGATGAACCCGCTAAGGAAAGGTCCGCCTTCGTCACCCAGGCAGGGGTGTATGAATTCAATGTACTCCCTTTCGGGTTGCGAAATGCACCCGCCACCTTCCAAAGACTTGTAGATGGTCTCTTAGCGGGATTGGGAGAATCTGCAGTTGCCTACCTCGATGATGTGGCCATTTTTTCTGATTCATGGACAGAACACCTGGAGCACCTGGGAAAAGTCTTCGAGCGCATCTGACAGGCAGGACTAACTGTTAAGGCTAAAAAGTGTCAAATAGGCCAAAACAGAGTGACGTACCTGGGGCACCAGGTGGGTCAAGGAACTATAAATCCCCTACAGGCCAAAGTGGATGCTATCCAAAAGTGGCTGGTTCCAAAGTCAAAGAAACAGGTCCAATCCTTCTTAGGCTTGGCCGGATATTATAGGCGATTTGTACCAAACTACAGCCAAATCGCCGCCCCGCTGACAGACCTAACCAGAAAGAAACAGCCAAATGCAGTTCAGTGGACTGGTAAGTGTCAAAAGGCCTTTAACCAGCTTAAGGCAACACTCATGTCTGACCCTGTGCTAAGGGCCCCAGACTTTGACAAACCGTTCCTAGTAACCACAGATGCTTCCGAGAGAGGCGTGGGAGCAGTTTTAATGCAGGAAGGACCGGATCAAGAATTCCATCCTGTCGTGTTTCTCAGCAAGAAACTGTCTGAGAGGGAAAGCCACTGGTCAATCAGCGAAAAGGAATGCTACGCCATTGTGTACGCGCTGGAAAAGCTACGCCCATATGTTTGGGGACGGCGTTTCCAACTACAAACAGACCATGCTGCGCTACAGTGGCTTCATACCGCCAAGGGAAATAACAAAAAACTTCTTCGATGGAGTTTAGCTCTCCAAGATTTTGATTTTGAAATACAACACATTTCGGGAGCTTCTAACAAAGTGGCTGATGCACTCTCCCGGGAAAGTTTCCCAGAGTTAACTGGTTAACAATTGTTCTTGGAATGAAACATATTGTTAGTTTTTATATAATCAGTAGTATGTCTAAAGGTACATGTGTCTTATTAACTCTGTTTTCTCCTAGAACTCCAGGAAGAAATCACAGCCAGTGTGGAACCGAACGTCCAACACTATCTGTGATTTGGGGGGCGTGTCATAACTATAAAGGGAAGGGTAACAGCTCTCTGTGTACAGAGACTCCAAATCCTTTTACCTGTAAAGGGTTAAGAGGCTCGGGTAACCTGGCTGACACCTGACCCGAAGGACCAATAAGGGGGCAAGATACTTTCAAATCTTGGGGGGGGAAAGGCTTTTGTGTGTGCTCTTTGTTTTAAGGGGTGGTTCGCTCTTGGGACTGAGAGGGACCAGACATCAATCCAGGTTCTCCCCATCTTTCTCCTATTTCAAACTAGTAAGTAAAAAGACAGGCAAGGCGTCTTAGATTACTTTGTTTTCTCAACTTGTAAATGTACCTTTTTACCAGAGTGTGTATCTTTGTTTGCTGTACTTTGAACCTAAGACAGAGGGGGGTCCTCTGAGCTCTTTAAGTTTGATTACCCTGTAAAGTATTTTCCATACTGATTTTACAGAGATGATTTTTACCTTTTTCTTTAATTAAAAGCCTTCTTTTTTAAGAACCAGTTTGATTTCTCCTTGTTTTAAGATCCAAGGGGGTTTGGATCTGTATTCACCAGGAGTTGGTGAAAGGAGGGTGGGAGGAAGGAGGGGGGATGGTTAATTTCTCCTTGTTTTAAGATCCAAGGGGGTTTGGATCTGTGTTCACCAGGGAATTGGTGAAAGGTTTCTCAAGGCTTCCCAGGGAGGGGATTCTTGAGATGGTGGCAGCGGGACCAAAGCTAAGCTGGTAGTTAAGCTTAGAGGTTTTCATGCAGGCCCCTACATTTGTACCCTAAAGTTCAAAGTGGGGATACAGCCTTGACATGGTGGCACAGCGGTGGAGATCGTTTAAACCCAAAAGCCAGTAAGAGATTTTTTTTTTCCTTCTAGCTGCTTGGAGAGCAGAGCTGAAGGTAGATGCATATCTTATCTCTCCTTGCCTGAAGGCAGAGGTGTTAAGTTTTTCTTAACGAGGTCCTTTGTTAAGAGAAGGGTTCAAAGGGAGCAAACTTTGACTGACTGGTAAAGATAATTTACAAGTTGAATTGTTTTTTTTTTTCTTTTTACATCCTCGGGAGTAGCTTGTTAGAAAGTCTCTGTTAACTCAGCAGCAGCCAGAGCTAAGTACATCCCAGTTTCAGTCAACTGCAGAGGGGTGTGACCCAGCACAAGAAAACAGGAAAATGACTACCAAAGAAGAAAAAGCTAAAGAGGAGGCCCACAAGAGAGCTATGGAGCTGAAAGAAAAAGAGATAGAGCTGAGAGACAGAGAAGAGAAAGCCAAAGAGGGGGCCCACAAGAGAGAGATGGAGCTGAGAGACAGAGAAGAGAAAGCCAAAGAGGAGGCCCACAAGAGAGAAATGGAGCTGGAAAAAGCCAAACAGGAGGCCCATGAAAGAGAAGAAAAAGCCAAACAGGAGGCCCATAAAAGAGAGATGGAGCTGAAAGAAAAAGAGATGGAACTGGAAGCAGCAAGGACTAGGCAGGGTGCATCAGACCATCCTAACAACTCCTCTCCAGGTACCACTTCCCATCCCAGGAAATTCCCTACCTACAAGGCAGGCGATGATACTGAGGCCTTCTTAGAAAATTTTGAAAGGGCCTGCCTTGGATACAACATCCCTCTAACCCAGTACATGGTAGAGCTGAGACCGCAGCTCAGTGGACCCTTAGCAGAGGTGGCGGCTGAAATGCCTAAGGAACACATGAACAGTTATGAACTTTTTAAAAACAAGGCCAGAATCAGAATGGGGCTAACACCTGAGCATGCCCGTCGGCGGTTCAGAGCCCTAAGGTGGAAACCCGATGTGTCATTTACCCGACATGCCTACCACATTGGGAAAAATTGGGATGCCTGGATATCAGGAGCAAATGTTAAATCTACGGCAGAGTTGCCCTTCCTATTGCAAATGGAGCAGTTTTTAGAGGATGTTCCTGAGGAAATAGAAAGGTACATCCTAGATGGGAAGCCCAAAACTGTAACCGAGGCGGGGGAGATTGGAGCCAAATGGGTGGAGGTGACAGAAAAGAAAAAAGCTAGTAGCAGTTGGAGCGAATATCAGAAGGGGCAAGCCGAAACAAAACCTTATCACCGGGGACAACCCAAGGCCCCACCCACATCCCAAGGGAAACCCCAGACGCCTTCTCACCCCACCACACCATCTCCATCAACCAACATCGCCCCGGTGATACCTTAGCAGGGCGATGTTTTAAATGTAATGAACTGGGGCATATAAAGGCTCACTGCCCCAAGAACCCCAACCGATTACAGTTCATTACACCCCAATCACACCAAAGATCCCCAGACCCAGATGCCTCTCTCATACCCTCGGAGCGAAGGGAAACCTTGAGAGTGGGCGGAAAGAAGGTTATCGCTTGGAGGGATACTGGGGCACAAGTGTCAACTATCCACCAATCCCTAGTGGACCCCAAACTCATCAACCCGGAGGCTACAGTGACAATTCAACCCTTCGTGTCACAGTCTGTAACCTTGCCTACAGCCCAGTTGCATGTCCAGTACAAGGGCTGGGCAGGAATGTGGACTTTTGCAGTCTATGACAATTATCCCATCCCCATGCTGCTGGGGGAAGACTTGGCTAACCATGTGAAGCTAGCCAAGAGGGTGGGAATAGTCACCCGCAGCCAGGCTAAGCAAGCTTTCACCCCCATCCCTGTTCCTGAGCCGTCCACCAGAGCCCCGTCGGTGTTACCGGAGACCCAAACACAGGTGGTGGAACCGGATCCCCTGCCAACGACTGCAACAGCCGTAGTGGATCCAATCCCAGAGACCCAGCCAAAGCCAGTCCCGGAACCGGAACTGACAACGCAACCAGCACCAGAACCATTGCCAGCACTGAGTCCAGCGCTTGCAAACCCGTCTACAACTCCAATGCCAGAGGGCACCAGCGAGCCTGAACTGGCGGAAGTAGCAGATAACCCTACCCAAGAGGCTCAGCCAGAGCCTGAAATACCACATAGTGCACCAGCGAACAGCGGTTCACAGTCAATGGAAACAGTCCCAGCACCTACATCGCTTCCAGAGGGACCAAGCCCCAGTCCACAGTCCAAGGAGGAACTGATGTCTCCAGCATCAAGGGAACAGTTCCAGGCCGAGCAGGAAGCAGATGACAGCCTCCAGAAAGCTTGGGCGGCGGCGCGGAGCACCCCACCGCCTCTCAGCTCTTCTAACCGATCCCGGTTTGTTGTAGAAAAAGGACTTTTATACAAGGAGACTCTTTCTGGTGGGCACCAGGAAGACTGGCATCCTCAAAGACAGTTGGTGGTTCCCACTAAGTATCGGGTAAAGCTCTTGAGCTTAGCCCATGATCATCCCAGTGGCCATTCTGGGGTGAACAGAACCAAAGACCGGTTGGGGAAGTCCTTCCACTGGGAGGGAATGGGCAAGGACGTTGCTAATTATGTCCGGTCTTGTGAGGTGTGCCAACGAGTGGGAAAGCCCCAAGACCAGGTTAAAGCCCCTCTCCAGCCACTACCCATAATTGAGGTCCCATTTCAGCGAGTAGCTGTGGATATTCTGGGTCCTTTCCCAAAGAAGACACCCAGAGGAAAGCAGTACGTACTGACTTTCATGGATTTTGCTACCCGATGGCCGGAAGCTGTACCCTTAAGCAACACCAAGGCTAAAAGTGTGTGCCAGGCATTAGCAAACATTTTTGCCAGGGTAGGTTGGCCCTCCGACATCCTTACAGATTCGGGAACTAATTTCCTGGCAGGGAACATGAAAACCCTGTGGGAAGCTCATGGGGTGAATCACTTGGTTGCCACCCCTCATCACCATCAAACCAATGGTCTGGTGGAGAGGTTTAATGGAACTTTGGGGGCCATGATACGTAAATTCATAAATGAACACTCCAATGATTGGGACCTAGTGTTGCAGCAGTTGCTTTTTGCCTACAGGGCTGTACCACATCCCAGTTTAGGGTTTTCACCATTTGAACTTGTGTATGGCCGCGAGGTTAAGGGGCCATTACAGTTGGTGAAGCAGCAATGGGAGGGGTTTACGCCTTCTCCAGGAACTAACATTCTAGACTTTGTAAGCAACCTACAAAACACCCTCCGACACTCTTTAGCCCTTGCTAAAGAAAACCTAAAGGATGCTCAGGAAGAGCAAAAGGCCTGGTATGATAAACATTCCAGAGAACGGTCCTTCAAAGTAGGAGACCAAGTCATGGTCTTAAAGGCGCTCCAGGCCCATAAAATGGAAGCGTCGTGGGAAGGACCATTCACGGTCCAGGAGCGCCTAGGAGCTGTTAACTATCTCATAGCCTCCCCCACCTCCAACATAAAGCCTAAGGTATACCATGTTAATTCTCTTAAGCCCTTTTATTCCAGAGAATTAAACGTTTGCCAGTTTACAGCCCAGGAAACAGATGACGCGGAGTGGCCTGCAGGTGTCTACTACGAAGGAACAAGGAATGGTGGCGTGGAAGAGGTGAACCTCTCCACGACCCTGGGACGTCTGCAGCGACAGCAGATCAAGGAGCTGTGCACAAGCTTTGCACCGATTTTCTCAGCCACTCCAGGACGGACCGAACGGGCATACCACTCCATTGACACAGGTAATGCTCACCCAATTAGAACCCCACCCTACCGGGAGTCACCTCATGCCCAAGCGGCTATACAAAGGGAGATCCAGGACATGCTACAGATGGGTATAATCCGCCCCTCTACCAGTGCATGGGCATCTCCAGTGGTTCTAGTTCCCAAACCAGATGGGGAAATACGCTTTTGCGTGGACTACCGTAAGCTAAATGCTGTAACTCGTCCTGACAACTATCCAATGCCACGCACAGATGAGCTATTGGAAAAATTGGGACATGCCCAATTCATCTCTACTTTAGACTTAACCAAAGGGTACTGGCAAGTACCACTAGATGAACCCGCTAAGGAAAGGTC
>NW_020708911.1:0-2924 GCF_002925995.2 Terrapene triunguis
CCAGTGGAAACGAGAATTCTCCCTCCCCTCAGGTTACCCCCTTCTCAAGGGGAAGGATTCTCTGCCTACAGAGGCTGCTGTTTCATTGTCTGCCCCGGGGAGGAACGGCAGTTCTGTGAACTACGCTGGGCTGGGTCTAGCCCAGATCTCAGGCTGTGGGAATTACCCAGGGTTTGCAGGGGAGGTTGTGAGCACTCTAGCGCCATCTGCTGCCCTGGGACACAAGGCGGCGGGGGGTGAAGGAATTCTTTGCTACAGGGGAATCCCAGCTAAAAGATCAGGGGAATGACACAGAACCAGGCACCGCTTCACCACCCATTTACTCCAGTGGATCTATCCTGATTTACACCAGCTGGGAATATGGCTCCGCTGACTCCAATGGACCGCTGCCAATTCACAAGAGCTGAGGATCTGTCCCCTTGAAAACTCAGAGAATTGGTGTACGATCCCCTGGGAAGCAAGTCTATGGGGGGGGGGAAGAGATCAGGAGATTTGTCAGTTTATTAGAGAGATATTAATAAGGACACAAGAGCAAACTATACCAATGTGTAGGAAAATTAGGAAGTATGGTAAGAGACCACCCTGGCTTAACCAGTAGGTTTTCAATGACCTGAAACTCAAAAACAGAGTCATATACAAATAGTAGAAACTAGGTCAAATGACAAAGGATGAATATTTTTAAAAGACACACAAGATTTTAGGGACTAAATTACAAATGCCAAGGCACAAAATGAGATTAAACTAGCTAGGGTCATACAGGGTAATGTCGTGGAAAGAATCACCCACGCAGTGATTTTAGTTCACAGACTCAGAGCCTGAGGCCTTTATTGCAATACATACCAAACGCATTGGGGTGCAGCTCGAAAGCTGGCACCCCGAACAGCAGCTTGCAAGCTGCTTTTATTTCATTAAACCACAAGCAAGGTACAAACAATACGTCATGAGTTAAGAAATTAGGGACGAATCATAAGCTGGGCATGGGGTGAACACGAGCTCGGGGGCAAATCACAAGCTGGGTATGGGGTGAGCACGAGCTGATCACGAGCTAAGAAGCTGGGGTTGGGGTCAGTCCTCCCTCCTCCCCTTGCTTACTTTCTTAATTTCCGAGAGGTGGGTGTAGAGGGGTGCTCGGTGGTTTCCGCAGGGGTGGTGCTCGGCCCTAGCTTGGGTACATTTCTTAAGACTTGGTACATGTCATTTTCCGGGGGATTTCGGCGACAGGCCAAGGGGGGGCTTTCCAGGAGACGCTTAAAGGGGAACTATTATAGGTTATTTGCAGATAGTTGGAATTGGAGAATTTGCAGATAGCTACAACTGCAAGAGTGATTAGCTCTTTGCAAAAGCAATTTCTTAATGTATTTCATAAACTTGCGGTTATTATATTCTGTTTCTTTCCTTCCTTCCTTTCCCCTCCTCTGTTACTACTTTTGTCTGGGTTTTGGCAGAGAATTGATTTGAGCAGTATTGTTCAGGCTTTTAGGCCTTCTCTACTCTGCACAAAGGTCACCATCATGACAGCCTTCTGTTGGAGGTGTTTTGGGGCCTGTAGGCCCAGAACTTTGGCTATCGGAAAGAAGGCCCCCCTGTTCTGTTCCTCCACAGTAACAAAAGTATTTTACAAATACAGAAGAAGCATCAGGAAGACCAAGAACAGGGTCCGGCCATTACTCACTCAGGAGGGAAAGACAATAACAGAAAATGCAGCAATGGCTGAAGTGTTAAATGTCTATTTTGTTTCAGTTTTCACCAAAAAAGTTAAGTGGTCAGGCAGCTAACATAGTGAACATCAGTGTAAATGGGGTAGGATATGAGGCTAAATTAGGAAAAGAACAAGTTAAGAATTACTTGACAAGTTAGATGTCTTCAAATCAGCAGGGCCTGATGAAATACATCCAAGAATACTTAAGGAACTGGATGAAGAGATCTCTGAGCCATTAGTATTTATCTTTGAGAACTCATGGAGGACGGGAGAGATCCCAGAGGACTGGAGAAGGGCAAATACAGTGCCTATCTATAAAAAGGGGAATATGGACAACCTGGGGAATTATAAACCAGTCTGCTTAACTTCAGTATCTGGAAAGATAATGGAGCAAATGATCAAATAATCGATTTGTAAGTACCTAGAAGAAAATTGCCTAGGGAGATTGTGGAATCTCCATCATTGGAGGTTTTTAAGAGCAGGTTAGACAAACACCTGTCAGGGATGGTCCAGATAATCATAGAATCATAGGACTGGAAGGTACCTCCAGAGATCACCTAGTCCAGTCCCCTGCACTCATGGCAGGACTAAGTATTATCTTATTCCTCCATCAGTGCAGGGGATTGGACTATAGTACCGATCAGTGTACCTTCCAGTTCTACATTTCTATGATTCTGTGATTGTCACAGAATTGTGCTGATTTGCACCATCTGGAGATCTGTCCCTGCATCTCCTCCCCTAAGCTGCCTGTCAGATGATGAGGGTTTTTGCCCTGAGCCCAGCTCTGCCTGTGTCACTGTGCATCCACCGCACAGAGGTAGCTGCCTGAGTCCCCCAGCTGGGAGTCGGTGATGTGCAGGGAGCTGCGTTTCCCACTTTCCAGGTGCTCGCCTATGAACCGCCCCACAGTGACATTCTCATTGGAGCTCGCGGTCAGCAGGTGGGTCGGCCCTTGCCCAGGGAGCTGCTGGTACCACTGGAAGGTTCGGTAAGTGCTGGTGAAAGAGCAGGACATGGTGGAGACCTTCCCTTCCCCAATAACCAGCGACTCGGGGCTCTGATCCACTTGGGCTTCGCAGCAGGAGACTGGAGGGAAACAAAATAATAGCAGTTAACATGAAGAATATGAGAATGTCACATTGTCTGTTTTTCTATGGCTCTATCTATCCAGCCTTCCATCTGCAGCCTCCATCCATCCTTCTATTGTTCCAGCCCCAGTATCTAT
>NW_020708912.1:0-1494 GCF_002925995.2 Terrapene triunguis
CTATAAGAGAAAGCTTGTAATAAAGAGTCAGCTTGGTTCAGCTTGCAGCCACATTGGTCGTGTGCTTTATCCTCCCGACGTGATCCCCACAAATGGTGACCCCGACGTGATTCCCCATGGAACCCCACAAATGGTGACCCCGACGTGATTCCGCTGGAACCCCACAAATGGTGACCCCGACGTGATTCGGCTTGGACATCGAGGCAGCCGACTAAAGCCTAAGAAAGAAAAGGAAGGTACTGAAGATGAAAATGAGGAAACTTCCAAAAGCAATAATGCAAAGAGGAAAAAGAAGAAGAAAAAGCATGAGAGGAATAATACAGCTCGGGTGGAAATAAATGGAAATGGTAATCATAATGAAGAAGAAAAACAAACACATATAAAGAAACAAAAACGTAAACATGCAGAAGAACCTTACACCAGAACAAAAAGAATGAAATATATAAAAACATCTGCAGCCACAGAAACTGAAAAAAGTGAGGATGCAGCCATGAGACAACAGAATTATTGAAAGATAATATCAGCAGTAAGACATAAAGAGAAATACAGATGTCATATGTCTTGTCCACACCTTTCACCTTCTAAGGGTTTGCTAAGCAGAGAGGAACAGTGGGTCAGGAGAGAGCCTTCAGAGTCTAATTCATTAGCATTGGGATTACAGACACCATTACAGATAGACTGTTCTGAAAACTCTGCAGGTCTGTCCTTGGGAGGATTTACCCCTAGCTCTGAGCCAGCTACCAGTGATGAACACACAAATCTTTTCACAAGTGCAATAGGCAGCTGCAGAGTCACTAACTCTACCAGCACTAGTGGACGTAAAAAGTTAACTGACGGCCCTGGACACTTCAGTGCACAGGAGGCTTCACACAGCCGACCGAAGCGTTCGGTGAGAAAAGGCGGAGGTGGCAGCCGCGGCAGGAGGTACCGGAGGATACCGGCTCCTGGTCGTCCGAGAGAGACGTTCGTGAGCTCACAGGTGAGCGGCTGCATTCGATGGCAGCCGCGGCAGGAGGTACCGGAGGATACCGGCTCCTGGTCGTCCAAGAGAGACGTTCGTGAGCTCACAGGTGAGCGGCTGCATTCCATAAAATGGGCTCTGCTTTGTCTGCAAAAGAGGAGTCGCCTTGTGTGTTGTCGGTGGGAGCCCGTGAGTTCTTTGGGAGCCCGTGAGTTCTTTGGGGGTGAGGACACTATCATACCACTCATCCCCAGTGCACCCGAAGTTGATCCTAGTCCACCCTGCGACATGCTTCGAACAATATCCTGGGCGGCTCGGGCCCCCCGGACCCCATAAGGCGTTGGCACGGACTTATTAGGGAAGCCCATATAGATGGGGAATTTGCGCCCGAGGCTTATCCAGTAGTGACACCGGACCTGCACTTATTGTTTGTCACAGCCTAGACACCTGATAATACTGTACTTCCTTATTTAAGAAAAAGGGGGGAGGTGTGGGGATGTAAAATTCCATGAGAGGGTAAGGGTCACGATGGG
>NW_020708913.1:0-1398 GCF_002925995.2 Terrapene triunguis
AGGTGAGACAGGTCAAAATACAGGTGAGATGAGTTGATGGGCAGAGTACAGGTGAGATGGCCAATGGTGCGTTATCAATGCAGTTTTCTGCGTGTGTGTGCAGAAATAGAGGAGTTTATCCCATGAGCCCAGATTATCCCCTAGGGTTCCAGGTGTGGCCAGGGACACCTGCATGCAGATATCCCCTTCTCCATGCAGGATGATTGGTGAATGCTGCCTCTGTAGTGCATGTTGGTGTGACTCTCAAAAATTCAATCATGCTGGGGGGCTCAATGGGTTTAAATGGCAGGAGAAAAGGCTCCTGAGCTCTGTGTTTTGCAGAAATCCCAACCCCAATGCGAGAGGCCTGGCAAGTCCCGACTCCCCCGCCACCTCAGTCCCAGGTGTGTTTGTTACTTCCCGTGTCTGCTGTTAACATGAAAATTGGGCCGGGTGACCATACAAACCAACCCAGCCTGCGCGGGCTGCAGTTTTCTCGGCCCCGTATGTCAGAGCCCTCTGTGTGTCAGAGGGGAAGGGGGGCTCGCTCTGTCGAACAGATGGCATGCCGGCAGCAAACTGGAGTGCAGAGTCTCCCGTGGTGCAACGGGCCAGAGTAGCCGTTGCTCAACAGCTGCCCAGTGAGTCCTGCCAGAGGGAGGAGAGAGTGGACCAGACACCTAAGGCTCCTCGGCTGACTACCCTCTCCAATGAATCTGTGATCCGCCCTACGCCGCAGCCAGGAATGGGCTCGACTGCACATCGAGGGAGATTTGGAGCACGGAGATGGGGCTAGTGTGGCCAATGTACACACGTATGGATGGGGAGGGAGGATTTGCATTCAGACAAGTCTAGTCACTGGGACCAGAAGCTGGCCACCTGCTGGGAGAAGCTGCCAGCCCTTCGGCTTACAGAGTTTGGTCCTTTTTTCAACAGGTCCTCAGAGGAGGTGCTGTCACTCTCTTTTGCCCAGAAGAATGTGGGGTACGTTGCAGGAGCTCCATGCTCAGGGGGAGATGGTGCTGGAGGAATCCTAGTTTAATAGCTATGGATGGGGGGGAATATCCATAGCTCCCTCTTGATACACACACATCATTCCCATTAGCAGCACAGGAGCATCTTCCAAAAATGCTAGGGGAGGGATAGCTCAGGGGTTTGAGCATTGGCCTGCTAAACCCAGGGTTGTGAGTTCAATCCTTGAGGGGGCCACTTAGGGATCGGGGGCAAAATCAATACTTGGTCCTGCTAGTGAAGGCAGGGGGCTGGACTCAATGACCTTTCAGGGTCCCTTCCAGCTTTATGAGATAGGTATATCTCCATATATTATTATCTCTAGGAGGGCACATTTCGCTCTCTGTCACCACCCCTGTGGAAAGACAGCGGCAAGTGAATTCTGCTCAGTGTAATATTTCCAACCCT
>NW_020708914.1:0-1404 GCF_002925995.2 Terrapene triunguis
AGACAGGTTAGAATGCAGGTGAGACAGGTCAAAATACAGGTGAGATGTGTTGATGGGCAGAGTACAGGTGAGATGGCCAATGGTGCGTTATCCATGCAGTTTTCTGCGTGTGTGCGCAGAAATAGAGGAGTTTATCCCATGAGCCCAGATTATCCCCTAGGGTTCCAGGTGTGGCCAGGGACACCTGCATGCAGATATCCCCTTCTCTGTGCAGGATGATTGGTGAATGCTGCCTCTGTAGTGCATGTTGGTGTGACTCTCAAAAATTCAATCATGCTGGGGGGCTCAATGGGTTTAAACGGCAAGAGAAAAGGCTCCTGAGCTCTGTGTTTTGCAGAAATCCCAACCCCAATGCGAGAGGCCTGGCAAGTCCCGACTCCCCCGCCACCTCAGTCCCAGGTGTGTTTGTTACTTCCCGTGTCTGCTGTTAACATGAAAATTGCGCCGGGTGACCATACAAACCAACCCAGCCTGCGCGGGCTGCAGTTTTCTCGGCCCCGTATGTCAGAGCCCTCTGTGTGTCAGAGGGGAAGGGGGGCTCGCTCTGTCGAACAGATGGCATGCCGGCAGCAAACTGGAGTGCAGAGTCTCCCGTGGTGCAACGGGCCAGAGTAGCCGTTGCTCAGCAGCTGCCCAGTGAGTCCTGCCAGAGGGAGGAGAGAGTGGACCAGACACCTAAGGCTCCTCGGCTCACTACCCTCTCCAATGAATCTGTGATCCGCCCTACGCCGCAGCCAGGAATGGGCTCGACTGCACATCGAGGGAGATTTGGAGCACGGAGATGGGGCTAGTGTGGCCAATGTACACACGTATGGATGGGGAGGGAGGATTTGCATTCAGACAAGTCTGGTCACTGGGACCAGAAGCTGGGAGAAGCTGCCAGCCCTTCGGCTTACAGAGTTTGGTCTTTTTTTCAACAGGTCCTCAGAGGAGGTGCTGTCACTCTCTTTTGCCCAGAAGAATGTGGGGTACGTTGCAGGAGCTCCATGCTCAGGGGGAGATGGTGCTGGAGGAATCCTAGTTTAATAGCTATGGATGGGGGGGAATATCTATAGCTCCCTCTTGATACACACACATCATTCCCATTAGCAGCAACAGGAGCATCTTCCAAAAATGCTAGGGGAGGGATAGCTCAGGGGTTTGAGCATTGGCCTGCTAAACCCAGGGTTGTGAGTTCAATCCTTGAGGGGGCCACTTAGGGATCGGGGGCAAAATCAGTACTTGGTCCTGCTAGTGAAGGCAGGGGGCTGGCCTCAATGACCTTTCAGGGTCCCTTCCAGCTTTATGAGATAGGTATATCTCCATATATTATTATCTCTAGGAGGGGACGTTTCGCTCTCTGTCACCACCCCTGTGCAAAGACAGCGGCAAGTGAATTCTGCTCAGTGTAATATTTCCAACCCT
>NW_020708915.1:0-6485 GCF_002925995.2 Terrapene triunguis
AACAGAGTGGTCTGACAAACTATGAGTCCTGAGTCTAACTTTGACAATTTGGAGGTTCCACCGAGATGGCAACCGTCTTCACTGGGGCCGTGTGATTCCTGACCATTTTTGTAGGATGACCGTGGCAGCCGGCACCTGGGCATTTGGCCCGAGCGGTCCTCCTACTGAATGGAAGGGTGCACGACCACAGTGAGGTCTACGCCATCGAACCTGTTGGTTCCCACTCTGTTCTGGTAGAGATCCCGGGATCTGACATCAGGAATCTGGTCAGGTAATTATTTCTGTGTTTTGTCCGGACTGAGGACTGTCCTGTCTCTGTGTCTATCCGTCCTCCTGTGGAGTGTTTGAGTCTGGGTGCCATCTCCGTCCGGGGATCGGCCGACCAAGGGGTTCCTGTCCCCGTGGTCTGAGTGAGTGAAATCTGCACAATCGCAGCCGCACCGCACCTTGGGTAAAACCCTTGGTGTGAAAGCAAGGGCGATTGAGTCAGTAGCCTGTGGGCTCCTTTTGTGTGTTGCACAGGGCATCGCTCTGACGAACCCGAATTTCCTTCTTGTGTGATTGGTGTGTGTGTAAAGTCCTACTGTATGGGTAACCAGACGTCTAAGTCGGGACAGTTCCCTAAAGGAACGCCGGCTCATTTTATGTATTTTAGGAAGGGTCCGGACTCCTGTAAATTTCTGGAAAAATGGTCTAGGCTAACTCAGGGAGATCCCAAAACTCAGTGGCCACTGTTAGGATCTTGGGATAAGGACCGAGTAGACGTCTTAAAAGACAAACTCGGCCAATCTAAAACTAAATTGGCCAGAGGAGAGGTTAATTGTTTCATGCAGTGGTGGGAAGAGGCAAATCGTAGGTGGACAAAATCAAAACTCGCCTCTCTCAAATATTCAAATAATAACTTAAAAGCTTTATTAAAAGCCTCCTCTCCCACCACCAGACTGAGCGCTCCCCTTCACCCTGTTCTCTGAAAAAAAAACAACAACAACCCCGGATCGATCCCAACTCCCTTCATACTCCCCTCTCATTGTAAAAAGGATAAAATGCCCCTTGTTCTGTTCCCCTTCGTTGTCTGCCTCAGAAACTGATTCTTTAGTGTTCCATTACCAATTCAGCAAGGAAGGTGGGCTCCTCAACTAGCCCCGACCCTTCCTGGTCCCTTTCCTTAAGCATTTCTTTCAAAATTGTGAAATGACCACAATATCACTCAAAAAAAAAAATGGTTCATTGGAAAAAGCAGGATCGGGCCCAGACAAGCAGGCAAGCAACAAATAAAGAAACTAAAAAACAGGTTGAAAGCCCTAAGGGCATAGTGTCAGGAGTAAATGCAAGTATAAACCCCTGGAACAATACTTAAAATGGTGAAATCTGAGTTAATAAAGGTGTCATTTTGGGAAATAATCAAGTGATTTAAGGAAAAAGAGTGAAAAGTTAACTCTACAGAGGCTGAAAAGAATTAAGCAGTTAAACCTTGTAAAAATGTTAAAAAGGATCTTGTTAAAAGAATTCTTGGTTTCTTTGCAGCCATTCTAAAGGAAAAATGGGCCCTTTTCCAGAGGAATGTCTGTAAATAATCCAGGTAAAGAGACTATCTAATTAAAATCATTTGACTATGAACAATTTAGTCAAATTTGCTAAAAGAACCCCCCCAAAAAGGGGGGGGGAGGTTCTATTGGAACTTTACTGCCCCAAATGTATAAAGGTAATGTAATCTATGTACAGCTATGTAAAAACAAAGCAGTGTAAAAGGGATGTTAAGGAAAAGAAAATGTGTATGTATCTGTCTATCTGTGGAAATATGTGAGGTTTGTAAAACTCCTGTTTTGTAGGTTTAAGATAAATTGGTTTTGTTTTGTTTATAATGCCACTAAAAATCCATTTGACTCTTTAATTCAAAGTTGCAAAACTGACCGACCTTTTTGCCAGACACAGGAAATCAGTGTTGGTTGGCTTTGAAATTTGGTATTTAACCCTTAAGGGGTAACTTGATTCTTTACAAAATTTAAATGTTTTCAAATAAAGACCAAGTCATGACTGCAGCAGGGCAGTCAAAATCAGAAGAATAGGGAGAGATTCTGCATTCTTTTTGTTTGTTTGTTTGTTTTTCTAACAAAATAGCAGATGAGAGCTGTAGTAAAAGAATAAAGACAGTGCCCCTCTGAAGCAACAGCAGGGATGAGGTGCACAAAACAAAAAGAAGCAACGTTAGAAACACTAAGCCTTAAAATGGCTCTGTGTAATCAGACTGTCACTTTGATAAGGGTACATGAAAACTCTGTAAGAGCAAAAGAAACAGTTACACCTTATGTAAAAATTAATATGGCTAATGTTTTAAAAGTTAAAGTATAGAAGGAATGTGCAGACGTGTGCAGTGTATATTATAGAGGGGGTAAAAGAAATGCAAACGAAACATGCTACTTAATTAAAATCCTATTAGGGCTCCAAAGGAGCCACAATAGACTGTGTTTTCTTTTTCAGATCTGTGTGTGTTTTGGAAGCAAGAGTTAAAAGTAATCAAAACTCTGGTAAAAGTTAATTGTGTTCCTTTTAAGACAGAGTCTCTGAGCTCTGCTAATGGTTTTGAATCCAAAAGCCAAGCCTGTGTTGATGCAAATTACCTAACTGATAAAGGAAGTGAGAGAACTGCCAGCACAAAGAAGTTGCAGATAAAGAACATACCTGGTCAGCAAACAAATTGTCTAAATAAAAGGCACGGTATAACAAGATACCTTTAATTAAAATAAATTTAATGTTAATAAGTACCCCTGTAACAATGTATAGTGTGTATGATTTTTGGAAAAAAATCCTTTATGGTAATGATGCTTTTCAGCTGTTACCTGTGAACAAACTTAAAGCTTAACACAGCAGGAAAGACATTGTAAACTTGGTCTGCTGTAAAGGAAAAACTGAGGTACACCACCTCATGGATTTAATGACTGAACAGTGGGATAATTTCCCCATAACTCTTAAAAGATAGAAGCCATTAAAACCTGGCCTGCCTATAGAACAAAAACACAGGAAAATATGGAGGTAATTCCTCTTGTTTTGCCTGCAATCAGCAAGGGTATTTGTGAAAGAAAGGAATATTTTAAGCAATAATGAATGCCACCCCAAAAGGGGTAGAAAAATGTTATTTTTGTCTTTCAGAAAAAGCTGATACCAGCTACAGGACAACCTAATACAGAAACAAATAAAAGTGGGTATGATTATCCATGCCTGTTGCTCCAAAGCCCTGTAGTAAAAACATCTCACTAGGATCCTATATGTGGGATAAAATGAATAATGAGACCAAAGTACTGTATAATGGGCTATGTGTATGTGTTAATTCTTGGGGGAAAAGTGTTTTAAAAGAATGGAAGTGTTAGCAACCTTCCAATAGACAAATGTAAATGTAATGTAAGTAATGTGTTTACAAAAGGTAAAAAGGTAACATAGTTCCTAAAACAAACAAAAAGGCAATGTGGGAAACCGAACCATTCATATTATACATGCAAATGGCAACATGTTAAGAATTGCCACTGCAGAAAGACATAACAGCTTACCATTGGTATAACATATTTTCTGAATGGTCTCCCACAACTACTGGCATACTAATGTTACTAAACCTAATTGTTTTTAATTTTAAATTGTATGTGTTTAATTGTAACGTTTGAAATGTGCTGTTGGATAAAACAAATGTATGCAAAGCTAAAGCCACAGGCCCAAATCACCTCCCAGTATTTTCTATTATGTGGACTAAATAAGAAGTGACACTGGCGATTAATAATCTTAGTGTCAAAAGGGGGATATGTAGTAGCAGGATTTTATAATGTCCCATAAGAATTAATGTATGATTTGATTTCATCCTGTCAGCCACCCTTTTTGAATAGCAAAAAGGAATGACAGACCAGAACAATCCTTATGACTGATTATGGTCACCCTTTTGTTTAGAATAAGTTATAATGTCTACTATGGTTTCCTATATGTATTACAAAGTAGGCACTCTAGTTAAATATACATTTCTTTGTTTTAAGGTTTAGTAAGTAAGAAACAGGATTCTCTATTGTGTCTATGTTAAGTAGATTAGAGGAACATTGAAGGCCTGGGTCTCAATGTAAATTGTCTTGGTTATTGATTGTAAAACTTAGCAAGGTTTAATTTGCAATGCCTTTTTGCTTGATATAAAATACTACTGTTTGTATTCACAATCTGTGTGAATAAGGAATGTATGCATCAGGAAAAGATAAGGTGTGAAGGCCATTGTTATAGCCAGAGTCAAGGAAGAAGAAGTAAAGAGACTTAAAGGACATCAAAGAATCATCAGGTACTGCTTACTATCCAGATGGCTGTTAAACTGTCTGGCATCACAGCGTGCATACATGCTTTGCAGTGTAAGAAGGCACCCCCCCAGCAAACCAATCACCTCAGGACCACGCAGAGTCAATTTTGACTCCAGAAGAAGACGTAGAGGAACAGCCTGCAATACCTTACCATCTACGCTCTCGTAAGGGTTGCCAGAAGCAGATGAGGACCTAAAGCAAGGCCCAAAAAGAAGCAGTAGTGAGCCTAGCGCCTGCTGCCTGGTGGATGTAAAACCGTGACTGCGGTTCCCTCAGTTGAGGTTGTCAGAACCGGAAGGGCCTTGCCTCCAACATGCGCCTCTGGTGGCGCCTGTTCCTCGGCTACTGGTGTCTTAAGGTCTGGGGAGTCCACAATGACAATTCTTTTATCCAGCAGCAAGTGTGGATAGCTCAGACCCTTAATATTTCTAATTGCTGGGTCTGCAGCCACATCCCAGCCCACTCTCAAGCTGGTGTTCCTGTCCTGGCAATCCCACTCAATTCCCCAGACCTCACTGGAGGACCTCGTCCGTTTAACAAAACATGGAACAATAATGACACTTGGAAAGCAGTGGGAATAAATGTATCTAAATGGATAAGTGTGATGGAGGGAAAAGGTCATTGGTGTTGGGTGTGTAATGGGACAGGGCTGGATCTGGGAAAAAGTCGTTGCCTTCAGCATATTGTGGCAAATGGTGTATGGAATTATTCGAACAAAACTAAAGAGTGGCGGGCCGGGTATGGGGATATGAATTTTTTCTCAACCTGGGATCAAACAGAAAAATCAATTTCATGTTCCCCCTACAGTAATCTTAGTGGAAACAATACAATCTTTCAATGCCATGCAAATAACACCACTCCTTGTAAGAAGAATTACCCTGTGCCCTTCGGAGGATATTACTCCTCCTTTGTAGGCACCTATGTGACAAATGGGTGCAACCGACCCTTCCCAGCCTTAATAGGCCATCATTGGGTTTGTGGAACCAAAGTTTATACTGTGTTACCAGCTAACTGGTCAGGTATCTGTTATCCCGCTCGACTCTTCCCACAATTCCGAGTGCTGGGGTCCTTCCCACGAGAACGCCTGCGTAATTTCAGGCGAAAAAGAAGGAACTTATCAGATGCCCAATGGTATGTAAATAACATAAGCCCCTTGACCTGGGAAGAGGCCATTGGCAGTTCCCTTATCCCACTTGGGGAAGTAATACACCATGCAAAAAGGCTCCTAAGGTTACAAGCAGTAGTTGAAATAATGGCAAATGAAACCGGAGAGAGTTTAAAGACCCTGGCCAAAGAAACAGGGGCGATCCGACAGATGGCCCTCCAAAACCGTCAGGCACTGGACATAGTGCTGGCGGCCAAAGGAGGGACCTGTGCTCTCATTGGAAAAGAATGTTGTGTGTTCATACCTGACGACACCAATGAGGTAATAGATCGCGCTAGTCACTTAGAACAAATTGCATCTCTTCCCCATGAAGAGCCAAGTTCTTTATGGAAGTGGCTAAGTAACCTATTCAATTTCTCTGGCATAGGAAACTGGTTGTTTCAGGGAGCCCTGACTATCCTGTGTGGAATCCTAATAATTTTTGTATGTTTTCAGTTAATCTCCTGTTGTATCCAGAATTGTGTAAGGTATGCCACCCAGGTGACTACCCCAAAACAGAGTGCTAATATGATAATGTTAAATATCACTGATAAACGAAGAAATAAAGAACTATTAATATGTGAAACCCAGTAATTGTTGGTCTTTGCGTAAGCTTGACCAAAAGGAGGGATTGTGAAAGTGAAATAAATTATACTAAAGAAATAGAATGAATTAAAGAATGCTGTATGTACCTTTAAGTAGAAATAAGAAATGCTGCAAGCCAGGTGTGCAGGAAAGCAGACATTAACTGCTTAACTTGCCACTTAAGGGCAATTGGTGAAGCATTAGTCTTAGATCGATAAGAGTTAACAAGGAAGCAGGATATGCATATTGTGCTCCATGCATATTTTACAATTTTGCTCTCTCTGTCCTTTTGTTTAGTTTGCACCCTTTTATCTGTATAAATAAGACTCTTTAAATCTTGCATGGAGGCTCACATTATCTGAATGTATTAGCAGAGCGCTGTGCTAATAAAACAGAGTGGTCTGACAAACTATGAGTCCTGAGTCTAACTTTGACAA
>NW_020708916.1:0-3319 GCF_002925995.2 Terrapene triunguis
CCACGCTGCTCTGAACGGGACGGTGCCCAGCCAGCTCCCGGGGCTCCCAAGTGTCTCCTAGGGCAGAGACTACAGCTCCGTACTCCCCTGTGCAAGCCTGGCTTGGGCTCCAGACCTCTGGGTACACATTGCCAGCAGCCCCGGTGACGCTGAGCACTGGAGCGGTCATGGCGTGACCCCGCTCCCAGAGGGGACGCCAGCAGCAGCTCCGTGCTAGGCCATGTTAACAGGCAGGGGAAAACAAATGATCAACTTCCATCCACCCCGGTCCTTGGCTGACTGCTCAGCTGCTATCAGCGAGATGGGCCCCCCTCCATCTGGGCCATGGCCCCACAGGCCAGGGGACTGGTAGGGGCTGCAGTGCAGGGGACGGGCATGGACGGAGAGCCCAGGAGGGAGGTGGCAGCCCACCTGTGAACATTGGCACGGGGCTGCCAGCGGCTCAGAAACCCCTTCCCCCCCATGCCAGCATGCAGAGCCCTGGGGCAGAGCTGCAGGGGGCCAGGCCCACAGGGCGAGCACCTGCACCGCCGCAGGGGAGTGTGTCCCGGACCTCGATACATGCTGAAAAGCCTCCACTTCCAATCACGCCAGCAAGGGCCAGGCAGTGCCCGGGCCCAGCTCAAGGGAGGCAGAGCAGCCCGGAGCCCACCCCACAGGAGCCAGCCAGCATGGGCATGGCCCAGGGCCGGGCCGCAGCCCACAGGAGCTCTCAGCCCCTGGGCCAGCGAGGCCCTGCAGGAATCTCACCTAGACAGCCAGGACCCGCGGGCTGGGCCTGGGGCAGAGGCTGGGGGCAGGTCTGCTGGATGGCCCGTGGACTCCCAGCCCGGCAGAGCCGCAGTTCGTGCCCCAGGAAGCGGGTGACTCCTGCTGGCTCACGAGGCACTGCCCCAAGTCAGCCTCAGCCAGACCCTGGCCTGGCCCAGTGGGGGAAATAACCCACAGCAGGGGGCCAGCGAGGCCTGTTCCCCGGGCTCAAGGATGTCTGGTCGCCTTTAATTACCAGCTCCCACATGCCCTGTGACCCGGCTTTAGACTTTGCCAGCCACCTGCAGCCACCTCTGGGGTGGGACATGGCAGCCACTGAACAGCATGCAGCAACACCACCCACCTGACCCTGGGCCCCCCTCCTCCTCCAGACAGTCCCCCCCCCAGCACAGGGCAAACTCATGGTGAACGGAGACATACTCCACAAGGGAGCACGGGTGCCAGGCTGATACGTTACCATACAAACCGACTGCTCACAGGGGCTCCGATCATGTGATCTACAGCACTCCTGCCATTCCAGACCCGGACCGCCCCATTACCCCTGTTCTGCCGGTAGCAGCCCACTAGCTGTCAGCCTGAGAGCCCCCGACTTTCTCCCTGGGCTCCAAACCAGGCTTTGAACTCTGTCCCAGCGACTCACGGGGCCGCCCACCCCCGCCCAGCCCTTGCCCTGCTCTGGCCTGCCCTGGGGGCGCTCAGCATCGGCTGCCTCCCAAGGCAGCAGGGCGCATGGCGGGCGAGACGGACTCCCAGTAATTTATCTGACTCTATAAAGGACGAGCCATTAAGGAAATAAGCATATAAACGATTCCCCATCTAGCCAGGGTCGGAGCTAATGGAGCTATCGATCGTGTGAGACAGGAGCCCGGCAGAACGGCCCCTTCCTGACTCCCAGATCCTTTGGCCTCGCCCCTGGGGCCCTGCCCGTTCTCCATGCAGGGGCTGGGCTGTCCCGTGGGCTGGCAGTGCTCAGGGATCCGGGAGAGACAGACCCAGTCTCTTGTGGGGCAGCAGCAGCCGCGGTTCAGAGGGGAGATTCCCACCTGCTGGGGGCAGGAATCGGCACTGCCCAGCCGCCGGGAAGGGCAGGAATCGCCCCCGTGGCGTTTAGTGATGGGAGGGATCCAGGCCAGGCTCCCTACTTGGCCACGGGACGACCTGCTGCAGTGCCAACCACCCCCCAGCTCTGCCAGTGCCCCTCAGCCCCCTGCTACTCCAGCCCCGGCTCCCCCAGCTAACAGCTGAGCCCTGCAGGTTCCCCCCTCACTTGCTTAGGCAGCGCCTGGTGGATGCCGTGTGGCACCGTCCCAGCCCGGCCCCTTGGCCCCTAACCTTTGTTATTTAACCACATCCGACCGCCGGGGCGGCAGCCTGCACCAAACCCCGCGATACTGGAACATGGACAGCGCTCCCTCTGCAGTCAGCGTCCCTGGCAGCGTGGCCCAGTGGGTAGGACCCGGACCCTGGATTCCCTGCCCTGCCCCCCACCTGCTGGCGGCCCCCGGGCAAGTCACCGCCCCTGCCGGAAGGGGCTGGGAATGGAGGGGGCTTGTGGCACACCCCACGCGGGGCCGGGACGTGGGCAGCGACTGCCCGGTGCCTTAACGCTCCGCTCCCCGGCCCATCTCCGCAGGCAGACGGGGCTGCTGGTTCTGGGGGCCAACACCGACCCCGAGTTCCAGCGCTGCTGCCGGACCTTGGCACAGCACGACATCCCCGGCGAGCTGTTCACCACGGAGTTGCTGCACGGGCGCTTCCCCGGCATCCGGCCCTACTGCGGGGAGGTGGGCGTGTCCGACCGCACTGCAGGGGTCCTCTCCGCGGACAGGGCGCTCCGGGCTGTGCAGGTACCAGGCTGGGCCTGGGGGCGCGCGGCCCCAGGAGATGGGGGTACCGGGACAGCTCCGGCCGGGCCACAAGCCAGACCAACGGCCACTCTTGCCACAGACACGGGATGAGGCTCAGCTGGAGTCCCTGCGCCGTGGGGAACGCCCAGTGCTCTGTCCAGTGCCCGGGGGTGCTGCCACACGGCGCCCGGAGCTGCACAGCTTTGCCTGGTATTTCTCATCCCCGGCCTGTGCCCTCTGCACCGTCTCTGCAAGGCCATGGGCAGCCAGCAGCCCGCCTGGGGCCCCGGCACATTCCTGTGCCAGAGCCTGGCTTGGCCCCGTTGCGGGGCCCAGGAACGAGGGGTCCCCTGGCCGGGCTCACACCCACTGACTGCAGGGGCTGTGCACTACGCTGCGCCGCTCGACCCCTCGGGCAGGGCCCCTGCCCCAGGCTGAGCTGTCTCCCTCCCCAGGACGGGGTCCGGCGGTGCGGGGGAGCCCTGCGCGATGGGGAGAAGGTGACTGACATCAAGCCGGGGGTCGTGGTTACCGTGACAACCAGCGGAGGGGTGTACCAAGCCAAGAGTCTGGTGATTACAGCCGGCCCCTGGGCCAATAAGCTCCTGGCCCCGCTGGGACTGCAGCTGCCTCTCCAGGTAAGGGCTGGCTCCAGCTGTGCCCGGGTGACGTGGGGCAGGGCCAGCGTGAGCACAGGATTG
>NW_020708917.1:0-3310 GCF_002925995.2 Terrapene triunguis
CCACGCTGCTCTGAACGGGACGGTGCCCAGCCAGCTCCCGGGGCTCCGAAGTGTCCCCTAGGGCAGAGACTACAGCTCTGTACTCCCCTATGCAAGCCTGGCTTAGGCTCCAGACCTCTGGGTACACATTGCCAGCAGCCCCGGTGACGCTGAGCACTGGAGCGGTCATGGCGTGACCCCGCTCCCAGAGGGGACGCCAGCAGCAGCTCCGTGCTAGGCCATGTTAACAGGCAGGGGAAAACAAATGATCAACTTCCATCCACCCCGGTCCTTGGCTGACTGCTCAGCTGCTATCAGCGAGATGGCCCCCCTCCATCTGGGCCACGGCCCCACAGGCCAGGGGACTGGTAGGGGCTGCAGTGCAGGGGCCGGGCATGGACGGAGAGCCCAGGAGGGAGGTGGCAGCCCACCTGTGAACATTGGCACGGGGCTGCCAGCGGCTCAGAAACCCCTTCCCCCCCATGCCAGCATGCAGAGCCCTGAGGCAGAGCTGCAGGGGGCCAGGCCCACAGGGTGAGCACCTGCACCGCTGCAGGGGAGTGTGTCCCGGACCTCGATACATGCTGAAAAGCCTCCACTTCCAATCACGCCAGCAAGGGCCAGGCAGTGCCCGGGCCCAGCTCAAGGGAGGCAGAGCAGCCCGGAGCCCACCCCCAGGAGCCAGCCAGCATGGGCATGGCCCAGGGCCGGGCCGCAGCCCACAGGAGCTCTCAGCCCCTGGGCCAGCGAGGCCCTGCAGGAATCTCACCTAGACAGCCGGGACCCGCGGGCTGGGCCTGGGGCAGAGGCTGGGGGCAGGTCTGCTGGATGGCCCGTGGACTCCCAGCCCAGCAGAGCCGCAGCTCGTGCTCCAGGAAGCGGGTGACTCCTGCTGGCTCACGAGGCACTGCCCCAAGTCAGCCTCAGCCAGACCCTGGCCTGGCCCAGTGGGGGAAATAACCCGCAGCAGGGGGCCAGCGAGGCCTGTTCCCTGGGCTCAAGGATGTCCGGTCGCCTTTAATTACCAGCTCCCACGCGCCCTGTGACCCGGCTTTAGACTTTGCCAGCCACCTGCAGCCACCTCTGGGGTGGGACATGGCAGCCACTGAACAGCATGCAGCAACACCACCCACCTGGCCCTGGGCCCCCCTCCTCCTCCAGACAGTCCCCCCCCAGCACAGTGCAAACTCATGGTGAACTGAGACATACTCCACAAGGGAGCACGGGTGCCAGGCTGATACGTTACCGCACAAACCGACTGCTCACAGGGGCTCCAATCATGTGATCTACAGCACTCCTGCCATTCCAGACCCGGACCGCCCCATCACCCCTGTTCTGCCGGTAGCAGCCCACTAGCTGTCAGCCTGAGAGCCCCCGACTTTCTCCCTGGGCTCCAAACCAGGCTTTGAACTCTGTCCCAGCGACTCACGGGGCCGCCCACCCCCGCCCAGCCCTTGCCCTGCTCTGGCCTGCCCTGGGGGCGCTCAGCATTGGCTGCCTCCCAAGGCAGCAGGGCGCATGGCGGGCGAGACGGACTCCCAGTAATTTATCTGACTCTATAAAGGACGAGCCATTAAGGAAATAAGCATATAAACGATTCCCCATCTAGCCAGGGTCGGAGCTAATGGAGCTATCGATCCTGTGAGACAGGAGCCCGGTAGAACGGCCCCTTCCTGACTCCCAGATCCTTTGGCCTCGCCCCTGGGGCCCTGCCCGTTCTCCATGCAGGGGCTGGGCTGTCCCGTGGGCTGGCAGTGCTCAGGGATCCAGGAGAGACAGACCCAGTCTCTTGTGGGGCAGCAGCAGCCGCGGTTCAGAGGGGAGATTCCCGCCTGCTGGGGGCAGGAATCGGCACTGCCCAGCCGCCGGGAAGGGCAGGAATCGCCCCCGTGGTGTTTAGTGACGGGAGGGATCCAGGCCAGGCTCCCTACTTGGCCACGGGACGACCTGCCGCAGTGCCAACCACCCCCCAGCTCTGCCAGTGCCCCTCAGCCCCCTGCTACTCCAGCCCCGGCTCCCCCAGCTAACAGCTGGGCCCTGCAGGTTCCCCCCTCACTTGCTTAGGCAGCGCCTGGTGGATGCCGCGTGGCACTGTCACAGCCCGGCCCCTTGGCCCCTAACCTTTCTTATTTAACCACATCCGACCGCCTGGGTGGCAGCCTGCACCAAACCCCGCGATACTGGAACATGGACAGCGCTCCCTCTGCAGTCAGCGTCCCTGGCAGCGTGGCCCAGTGGGTAGGACCCGGACCCTGGATTCCCTGCCACCCACCTGCTGGCGGCCCCCGGGCAAGTCACCGCCCCTGCCAGAAGGGGCTGGGAATGGAGGGGGCTCGTGGCACACCCCACGCGGGGCCGGGACGTGGGCAGCGACTGCCCGGTGCCTTAACGCTCCGCTCCCCGGCCCATCTCCGCAGGCAGACTGGGCTGCTGGTTCTGGGGGCCAACACCGACCCCGATTTCCAGCGCTGCTGCCAGACCTTGGCACAGCACGACGTCCCCGGCGAGCTGTTCACCACGGAGTCGCTGCACCGGCGCTTCCCCGGCATCCGGCCCTACTGCGGGGAGGTGGGCGTGTCCGACCGCACTGCAGGGGTCCTCTCCGCGGACAGGGCACTCCGGGCTGTGCAGGTACCGGGCTGGGCCTGGGGGCGCGCGGCCCCAGGAGATGGGGGTACCGGGACAGCTCCGGCCGGGCCACAAGCCAGACCAACGGCCACTCTTGCCACAGACACGGGATGAGGCTCCGCTGGAGTCCCTGCGCCGTGGGGAACGCCCAGTGCTCTGCCCAGCGCCCGGGGGTGCTGCCACGCGGCGCCCGGAGCTGCACAGCTTTGCCTGGCATTTCTCATCCCCAGCCTGTGCCCTCTGCACCCTCTCTGCAAGGCCATGGGCAGCCAGCAGCCCGCGTGGGGCCCGGCACACTCCCGTGCCAGAGCCTGGCTTGGCCCCATTGCGGGGCCCAGGAACGAGGGGTCCCCTGGCCGGGCTCACACCCACTGACTGCAGGGGCTGTGCACTACGCTGCGCCGCTCGACCCCTTGGGCAGGGCCCCCGCCCCAGGCTGAGCTGGCTCCCTCCCCAGGACGGGGTCCGGCGGTGCGGGGGAGCCCTGCGCGACGGGGAGAAGGTGACTGACATCAAGCCGGGGGTCGTGGTTACCGTGACAACCAGCGGAGGGGTGTACCAAGCCAAGAGTCTGGTGATTACAGCCGGCCCCTGGGCCAATAAGCTCCTGGCCCCGCTGGGACTGCAGCTGCCTCTCCAGGTAAGGGCTGGCTCCGGCTGTGCCCGGGTGACGTGGGGCAGGGCCAGCGTGAGCACAGGATTG
>NW_020708918.1:0-1743 GCF_002925995.2 Terrapene triunguis
TCCCTGCGCGTGCCTGGCTGGGCACGTGGGGCTCCGTGTCCCTGCGCAGGCCTGCAGGCTCCATGCCTGTGCGCACAGGGCTGGGAGGAGCGAGCGCACCTTGCCGGGGGTCGCTGTTTGGGTGGTCAGAGCCCTGCAGTCGCTGCCTGGAGCTGCTGTGATATGTGGTATGGGGATGGGGGCACTGGCCTAGGAGCTCAGCTGGGTCAGGCTGGGCAGAGGGGCACAGGGCACCAGGCACCAGCCAGGAGGAGACCTGGCCTCCCACCCTGCCTGCCAGCTCTGCTGCGTGGTAGTGGGTCCGGCTGGCCCCGAACCTTGCTCACTGCACTGCCACCCCCACATGCCCCTGCCCCAAGGGAGCCGCATCGCTCTCGCCCACATCCCCCACCCCCCGGCAGGGAGGAGACGACTCACCACGGGTGGCAGCAACCCATGTGCTCCCTGCCCCGCAGACGCTGCGCATCAATGTCTGCTACTGGAAGGAGAAGGTCCCTGGGGCTTATGGGGTCTCAGCGAATTTCCCCTGCTTCCTGGCCCTCTGCGCCCCCCACCACATCTACGGGCTGCCCTCCAACGAGTACCCAGGACTGGTGAAGGTGAGACGGGGCAGCAGGGAGGGGGGCCCAGCTTACGCACCCACGCACCCACGTGTACATACACACACATACCCTCTCGCACGCATGTGCACACACAGACACACACACACCCTCTCGCACGCATGTGCACACACACACACACACGTGTCCACACACACACTCTTGCACATGTGTGCACACAGACACACATGAGCACATACGCACACCCCCTCTCGCACGTGTGTGCACACAGACACACACACATGTACATACACCCACACCCACACACGCGTGTGCACACACACCTCCACACACTTTGTTGTGGGGCAGGCAGGATATGGACACTTCCCGGTCTGATGCAGCCCCACTGCTGCAGCCCTGGGCTTTGCCAACCCTGCCCTTGCGGGGGTGGGGGCGGGCGCAGAGCTTTGGGGCGGGAGCCTGGGGGAGAGCCCAGCCCAGTGGTGCTCCGCGGGGCCCGTGCTGGGAAGGAGCAGGGCTGGCCTGACCCTCCCTCCTTACCCCCCCAGATCTGCTATCACTCTGGCAGCCCGGCAGACCCCGAGGAGCGTGACCGGCCGCCCGAGGCCTCGGCCCTGCCCGACATCCAGATCCTCCAGGACTTCGTCAGCAAATACCTGCCAGGGCTGGTGCCGGAGCCGGCCGTGGTGGAGCACTGCATGTACACGGTGAGGGGCAGACGCTGGGCCCAAGAACTCCCCTCCCAGAGCCTGCCAGCTCACATGGGAACCCCCTGCCTGGAGCTAGTTCTGGCTCCCAGTCCCCCTGTCCCCAACCTGCTAGCCCCTACTCCCCTGCCAGGGCCAGAACCCAGGAGTCCTGGCTCCCAGGCAGCCTGGCCTCTGCTTAGACGCCTGCTCCCAGGTCATGCCCCACATGGGTGGTGATGGACAGGCCAGGCGATGGACCCCAAAGTCACTTGGGTGCCCCCAGACCCTCCCCACCCCAGCAGGAACCAGGGCGCCAGTGTCCCCCTCGCCCACCCTGGGGGGTGCTCTGCCCTCCTTGACACGCGCACTGGCTCCCCGCAGAACACTCCAGATGAAGACTTCATTCTGGATCGGCACCCCAAGTTCAGCAACATCGTCATTGGGGCAGGGTTCTCGGGTAAGTGGGGGTGGGACGGCGGGGGAGGGTTCTCGGG
>NW_020708919.1:0-1788 GCF_002925995.2 Terrapene triunguis
TGGGCACGTGGGGCTCCGTGTCCCTGCCCTGGCTCACGCCTGGCTGGGCACGTGGGGCGCCGTGTCCCTGCGCAGGCCTGCAGGCTCCATGCCTGTGCGCACAGGGCTGGGAGGAGCGAGCGCACCTTGCCGGGGGTCGCTGTTTGGGGGGTCAGAGCCCTGCAGTCGCTGCCTGGAGCTGCTGTGACATGTGGCACGGGGATGGGGGCACTGGCCTAGGTGCTCAGCTGGGTCAGGCTGAGCAGAGGGGCACAGGGCACCAGGCACCAGCCAGGAGGAGACCTGGCCTCCCACCCTGCCTGCCAGCTCTGCTGCGTGGTAGTGGGTCCGGCTGGCCCCGAACCTCGCTCACTGCACTGCCACCCCCACATGCCCCTGCCCCAAGGGAGCCGCATCGCTCTCGCCCACATCCCCCACCCCCCGGCAGGGAAGAGACGACTCACCACGGGTGGCAGCAACCCATGTGCTCCCTGCCCCGCAGACGCTGCGCATCAACGTCTGCTACTGGAAGGAGAAGGTCCCTGGGGCTTATGGAGTCTCAGCGAATTTCCCCTGCTTCCTGGCCCTCTGCGCCCCCCACCACATCTACGGGCTGCCCTCCAACGAGTACCCAGGACTGGTGAAGGTGAGACGGGGCAGCAGGGAGGGGGGCCCAGCTTACGCACCCACGCACCCACGTGTACATACACACACATACCCTCTCGCACGCATGTGCACACACAGACACACACACACCCTCTCACACGCATGTACACACACAGACACTCACACATGTCCATACACACACACACACACTCTTGCACATGTGTGCACACAGACACACATGTCCACACACACACACACCCTCTCGCACGTGTGTGCACACAGACACACACACATGTACATAGACCCACACCCACACACGCGTGTGCACACACACCTCCACACACTTTGTTGTGGGGCAGGCAGGATATGGGCACTTCCCGGCTTGATGTAGCCCCACTGCTGCAGCCCTGGGTTTGCCAACCCTGCCCTTGCGGGGGTGGGGGTGGGGGCGGGCGCAGAGCTTCGGGGGGGGGGGGAGCCTGGGGGAGAGCCCAGCCCAGTGGTGCTCCGCGGGGCCCGAGCTGGGAAGGAGCAGGGCTGGCCTGACCCTCCCTCCTAACCCCCCCAGATCTGCTGTCACTCTGGCAGCCCGGCAGACCCCGAGGAGCGTGACCGGCCGCCCGAGGCCTCGGCCCTGCCCGACATCCAGATCCTCCAGGACTTCGTCAGCAAATACCTGCCAGGGCTGGTGCCGGAGCCAGCCGTGGTGGAGCACTGCATGTACACGGTGAGGGGCAGACGCTGGGCCCAAGAACTCCCCTCCCAGAGCCTGCCAGCTCACGTGGGAACCCCCTGCCTGGAGCTAGTCCTGGCTCCCAGTCCCCCTGTCCCCAACCTGCCAGCCCCTACTCCCCTGCCAGGGCCAGAACCCAGGAGTCCTCGCTCCCAGGCAGCCTGGCCTCTGCTTAGACACCTGCTCCCAGGTCATGCCTCACATGGGTGGTGATGGACAGGCCAGGCGATGGACCCCAAAGTCACTTGGGTGCCCCTAGACCCTCCCCACCCCAGCTGGAACCAGGGCGCCAGTGTCCCCCTCGCCCACCCTGGGGGGTGCTCTGCCCTCCTTGACACGCGCACTGGCTCCCCGCAGAACACCCCAGATGAAGACTTCGTTCTAGATCGGCACCCCAAGTTCAGCAACATCGTCATTGGGGCGGGGTTCTCGGGTAAGTGGGGGTGGGACGGCGGGGGAGGGTTCTCGGG
>NW_020708920.1:0-1458 GCF_002925995.2 Terrapene triunguis
CTGGCACATGATGGCATATATAACATTGGTGGACATGCAGGTGAATGAACCGGTGATGTTGTAGCTGATCTGGTTAGGTCCTGTGATGGTGTTGCTGGTGTAGATATGTGGGCAGAGTTGGCATCGAGGTTTGTTGCATGGGTTGGTTCCTGAGTTAGAGTTTCCTGGACGCCCCATCATCTCGGGCATTGGCACTCTCACTGAAGGACTGTCTGGATATGTGGACTCCCTACTCAGACCCTACGCCACCAGCACTCCCAGCTATCTCCGTGACACCACTGATTTCCTGAGAAAACTACAATGCATTGGTGACCTCCCAGAAAACACCATCCTAGCCACCATGGATGTAGAGGCTCTCTACACAAACATCCCACACACAGATGGAATACAAGCTGTCAGGAACAGTATCCCTGATGATGACACAGCACAACTTATTGCTGAGCTCTGTGACTTTATCCTCACGCACAATTATTTCAAATTTGGTGACAATATATACCTCCAGACCAGTGAGTGGCACCGCTATGGGCACCCGCATGGCCCCACAATATGCCAACATTTTTATGGCTGACCTGGAACAACGCTTCCTCAGCTCTCGTCCGCTCACGCCCCTTCTCTACCTACGCTGCATTGGTGACATCTTCATCATCTGGACCCATGGGAAGGAGACCCTGGAAGAATTCCACCATGATTTCAACAGCTTCCACCCCACCATCAACCTCAGCCTGGACCAATCTACACGGGAGGTCCACTTCCTAGACACCACAGTACAAATAAGCGATGGCCACGTTAACACCACCCTATACCGAAAACCCACCGACCGCTACGCCTACTTTCATGCCTCCAGCTTCCACCTCGGACACACCACATGATCCATCGTCTACAGCTAAGCGCTGAGGTACAACCGCATCTGCTCCAACCCCTCAGACGGAGACCAACACCTACGAGATCTTCACCAAGCATTCTCAAAACTACGATACCCACACAAGGAAATAAAGAAACAAATCAACAGAGCCAGACGTGTACCCAGAAGCCTCCTGCTACAAGACAGGCCCAAAAAAGAAACCAACAGAACTCCACTGGCCATCACCTACAGTCCTCAGCTTAAACCTCTCCAACGCATCATCAGTGATCTACAACCCATCCTCGACAATGATCCCTCACTTTCACAGACCTTGGGAGGCAGGCCAGTCCTGGCCCACAGACAACCCGCCAACCTTAAACATATTCTCACCAGCAACCACACACTGCACCATAACAACTCTAACTCAGGAACCAACCCACGCAACAAACCTCGATGCCAACTCTGCCCACATATATACACCAGCAACACCATCACAGGACCTAACCAGATCAGCTACAACATCACCGGCTCATTCACCTGCATGTCCACCAATGTTATATATGCCATCACGTGCCAGTAATGCCCCTCTGCTATGTACATTGGCCAAACTGGACAGT
>NW_020708921.1:0-1458 GCF_002925995.2 Terrapene triunguis
ACTGTCCAGTTTGGCCAATGTACATAGCAGAGGGGCATTACTGGCACGTGATGGCATATATAACATTGGTGGACATGCAGGTGAATGAGCCGGTGATGTTGTAGCTGATCTGGTTAGGTCCTGTGATGGTGTTGCTGGTGTATATATGTGGGCAGAGTTGGCATCGAGGTTTGTTGCGTGGGTTGGTTCCTGAGTTAGAGTTGTTATGGTGCAGTGTGTGGTTGCTGGTGAGAATATGTTTAAGGTTGGCGGGTTGTCTGTGGGCCAGGACTGGCCTGCCTCCCAAGGTCTGTGAAAGTGAGGGATCATTGTCCAGGATGGGTTGTAGATCACTGATGATGCGTTGGAGAGGTTTAAGCTGAGGACTGTAGGTGATGGCCAGTGGAGTTCTGTTGGTTTCTTTTTTGGGCCTGTCTTGTAGCAGGAGGCTTCTGGGTACACGTCTGGCTCTGTTGATTTGTTTCTTTATTTCCTTGTGTGGGTATCGTAGTTTTGAGAATGCTTGGTGAAGATCTCGTAGGTGTTGGTCTCCGTCTGAGGGGTTGGAGCAGATGCGGTTGTACCTCAGCGCTTAGCTGTAGACGATGGATCATGTGGTGTGTCCGAGGTGGAAGCTGGAGGCATGAAAGTAGGCGTAGCGGTCGGTGGGTTTTCGGTATAGGGTGGTGTTAACGTGGCCATCGCTTATTTGTACTGTGGTGTCTAGGAAGTGGACCTCCCGTGTAGATTGGTCCAGGCTGAGGTTGATGGTGGGGTGGAAGCTGTTGAAATCATGGTGGAATTCTTCCAGGGTCTCCTTCCCATGGGTCCAGATGATGAAGATGTCACCAATGCAGCGTAGGTAGAGAAGGGGCGTGAGCGGACGAGAGCTGAGGAAGCGTTGTTCCAGGTCAGCCATAAAAATGTTGGCATATTGTGGGGCCATGCGGGTGCCCATAGCGGTGCCACTCACTGGTCTGGAGGTATATATTGTCACCAAATTTGAAATAATTGTGCGTGAGGATAAAGTCACAGAGCTCAGCAATAAGTTGTGCTGTGTCATCATCAGGGATACTGTTCCTGACAGCTTGTATTCCATCTGTGTGTGGGATGTTTGTGTAGAGAGCCTCTACATCCATGGTGGCTAGGATGGTGTTTTCTGGGAGGTCACCAATGCATTGTAGTTTTCTCAGGAAATCAGTGGTGTCACGGAGATAGCTGGGAGTGCTGGTGGCGTAGGGTCTGAGTAGGGAGTCCACATATCCAGACAGTCCTTCAGTGAGAGTGCCAATGCCCGAGATGATGGGGCGTCCAGGAAACTCTAACTCAGGAACCAACCCATGCAACAAACCTCGATGCCAACTCTGCCCACATATCTACACCAGCAACACCATCACAGGACCTAACCAGATCAGCTACAACATCACCGGTTCATTCACCTGCATGTCCACCAATGTTATATATGCCATCATGTGCCAG
>NW_020708922.1:0-1643 GCF_002925995.2 Terrapene triunguis
ATACCCCAGTAAAAGAAAAAAGGTTCTCCCGATCCCAAAGGACCAAGCCCCCAACCCAGGTCAATATACAAGTCAGATCTAACCCACAAATCACGCTGTTGCCAATCCTTTAGAATCTAAAATCTAAAGTTTATTCATAAAAAGAAAGAAATATAGATGAGAGTTAAAATTGGTCAAAGTAATCAATTACATGCAGCAATGGCAAAGTTCTTGGTTCAGGCTTGTAGTAGTGATGGAATAAACTGAAGGTTCAAATCAAGTCTTTGGAGTACATCCACAGCTTGCATGGGTCATTCAGTCCATTGTTCAGAGCTTCAGTTTGTAGCAAAGTTCCTCCAGAGATAAGAAGCAGGATTGAAGACAAAATGGAGGGGTTTCCAGGGCCTTTTATATCCTTTGCCATGTGGAAGGGCCCCCTTGTTCTTACTATGGAAAATTGCAGCAGCAAGATGGAGTTTGGAGTCAAAAGGGGAAGTCACATGTCCATGCATGACTCAGTTTGCAGGTGGCAGCCACTGCTCACGTGCTACTTTGAACGTTCCCAGGACGCTCCTCAGATGTGGATTGGAGTCTCTCAAGGTCCATTGTTAGTTAAGTGTTTCTTGATTGGGCACTTACTCAGAATAATCCTTTCTCAAGAAGCTGACCAAATGCATCATTAATGCAACTTAGAATCAAACACATTGAGATACAAGTACATAGCCAATATTCATAATTTCAAATACAAAAATGATTCACATACAGACAGCATAATCATAACCTGCAAATTGCATCCTTTTTATAGACGCCTCACTTGACCCCCTTTGTACAAGATTTGGTGCAACTATAGGACCTTGGTTGCAACAATGATCTATACAGTCATAATTCATGTCAATAACGTCACAGGCACATCCATGCCATGTGCAGAGGGAGCCGGGTATTGGGCTCTCACTGGGCAGGGCCATGCCTTGTGCAGAGGGAGTCAGGCATTTTGCCCTTGTTGGGCAGGACTGTGCCGTGTGGAGAGGGAGCCGGGCACTGGGGCCTCACTGGGCAGGGACATGCCGTATGTAGAGGGAGCCGGACACTGGGGCCTTGCTGGGTAGAGCTGTGCTGTGTGCAGATGCAGTCGGGCACTGGGTCCTCACTGGGTAGGGCACTTTCCTGTGCAGATGGAGCTAGGCATTGCAGCCTCGCTGGGCAGAGATGTGCAGTGGGAAGAGAGCGGTGGATGCTGGTCCCTTGCTGGGCAGGGCTTTGCCATGTGTACAGGGAGCCAGGCACTGGGTCCTCACTGGGTACGGCTGTGCTGTATGCAGATGGAGGAAGGCATTCGGCCCTCACTGGGCAGGGCCATGCCGTGTGTAACGATGCTGCCTTTGGTGGGACACTTCTGAGAGTGTCATTTCAGGACAAATTGCTTAGAGCAGGGCAGTTACAGCCCAAAGCTGGAGTTCCTTTCTTATTAAGGTCAACCAAACCAGCCAAACAGAGAGGACTTTGGTTTTACCCCACTGGCTAACCATAAGTCACACAAGCAATTCCCTTAGATGCTCCAATTTCCCAGTATCACCACCAGTGCCACTCGTTATTGGGGAGGAATGGTTATGAAAACCAATACCCCAGTAAAAGAAAAAAGGTTCTCCCGATCCCAAAGGACCAAG
>NW_020708923.1:0-4516 GCF_002925995.2 Terrapene triunguis
GTGCTCCCTCCTCTGGGCAGGAGGGGAGCCACACCGACTCACTACACACCCCCCCCCTCAAGACCGGCTCCCGCGTACCGGGGCCAGGTCCTTCCATTTCTCCTAGACGGGATAGAAAGTCCGCGTTTGCGTGGTCTTTGCCAGCCCGATGCTGCACAGTAAAGGCATAGGGTTGCAAAGCCAGGTACCAACGCATGATGCGGGGGTTATTGTCTTTCATCCGCATCAGCCACCGGAGGGGGGCGTGGTCCGTAACCAAAGTGAACGGCGCCCCGAGGAGGTAGAAGCGGAGAGCGTTGCAGGCCCACTTTACGGCCAGGGCTTCTTTTTCGACAACCGCATAATTCCTCTCCCGGGGGAACAGCTTTCTGCTGAGGTATACCACGGGGTGGTCTTTTCCATTCAGTTCTTGCGATAAGACAGCCCCCAACCCCACCTCGGAGGCATTGGTCTGTAGGATAAATGGGCGCTTAAAGTCCGGACTATATAGAACCGGCTCCTGGCAGAGGCACCTCTGAAGCGTCCGAAAGGCGACCTCACACTCGGGTGTCCATTGTACCTGCCGGGGGCGGTCTTTAGTCAGGAGCCCCGTTAAGGGCGCCGCTATGGACGCGAACTGGGGTACAAACCGTCGGTAGTAGCCTACGAGGCCCAGGAACTGCCGAACGTGTCGCTTGGTCGTCGGGGTCGGACAATCCAGAAGGGCTTGGATCTTCCCTATAAGGGGTTTGACACATCCCCCTCCAACCGTATAGCCAAGGTAGGTGGTCTCCCTCCAGGCAATACGGCACTTTTTGGGGTTGGCGGTTAGGCCCGCCTGTCGCAGGGACCTTAGTACCGCCGCGACCCGGGGCAGATGGTCCTCCCAACGGCGACTATAGATAACCACGTCATCGAGGTAGGCAGCTGCATAGTCCTGGTGGGACTGTAGGATATGGTCCATCAATCTCTGGAAGGTGGCGGGGGCTCCATGGAGACCGAATGGCATTTTAGTGAACTGATACAGCCCAGACGAGGTGGCAAAGGCGGTTTTTTCCTTTGAAGCCTCTTCGAGGGGGATTTGCCAATAGCCCTTGCTGAGGTCGAGAGTGGTAATAAACTGGGCTTCCCCCAGTCGGCCCAGTAACTTATCGACGCGTGGCATCGGGTAGGCGTCGAAGCGGGAGACGGCGTTTACCCTCCGGAAATCAATGCAAAAGCGGCGGGTGCCGTCAGGCTTGGGCACCAGGACCACCGGGCTCCGCCACTCGCTCTGGGATGGTTTAATAACTCCCAGAGCCAGCATGGCTCTTACCTCCTCCTCGACCTTGTCGCGCATCCGATACGGCAGAGGCCGGGTTGTTTCTCGGATTACTTTTTCAGGGTCCGTCTGGATCGAGTGCTTGACCAAAGTTGTGGAGCCGGGCACTGCCGTGAAGGTCTTCTTGAAGGCCTGCAGAAGACAGTTGGCCTGTTTCTGTTGCTCCTCGGTAAGTGAGTCGCCTAGCAGGGGTACCGGGTGGTCGTCGGTCGAGGGCACACGGGGCCCCAGTTCAGGCTCAGGTGGGTACGGATTGATTAAGAGGCCCTCCCGGTCATGCCACCGCTTCAGCAGGTTTACATGGTACCGTTGTGTCCCCTTGCGTTTACCCGGTTGTTGTACCTCATAGGTGACCGGACCCACCTTGCGCACAACGTCATACGGCCCCTGCCAGCGGGCTAACAGTTTCGACTCACTGGACGGTAGGAGGAGTAGGACTCGGTCCCCCGGTTGAAATTCCCGGTCTTCGGCGCCCTTGTTATAACTCCTCTCCTGCCGGTCCTGAGCCGCTCTCAGGTTCTCACGCGCTAGCGCTCCGGCCTGGGTCAGATACTTCCGTAACTGGAGGACGTACTTTAAGAGGCCCTCGGCAGGGGAGGCCGACTGTTCCCAGGTTTCGCGCATCAGGTCTAGGAGGCCCCGCGGCCTGCGCCCATATAGTAGTTTAAACGGGGAGAACTTCGTTGAAGTTTGCGGAACCTCCCGGACGGCTAACAACAAGGGGGGCAGGAACTGGTCCCAGTGGCGAAGGTCCTCTGCTGGGAACTTCCGCAACATTCCTTTCAGAGTGCGGTTAAACCGCTCTACTAGCCCGTCCGTCTGCGGGTGGTAGACGGAGGTGCGAAGCTGTTTGATGCCTAAGATGGCACAGACCTGTTGCAACAGCCGGGAGGTAAAGTTTGTGCCCTGGTCGGTGAGGATCTCCCTGGGCAGCCCCACTCGTGCAAAGATCTTCACGAGTTCCCCCGCGATGGTCCGAGCGGTAATACTCCGCAGAGGGATGGCCTCCGGGAACCGGGAGGCATAGTCCACCAACACCAAAATGTATCGGAACCCCGCCGCGCTCTTTGGGAGCGGGCCTACGAGGTCCATAGCGACTCGTTCAAAAGGAGTCTCCATCAATGGCATGGGGATCAGGGGCGCCTTGGGTATCCCGGGCGGAGCAGCCAACTGACAGTCTGGGCAGGAGGCGCAATATTTCTTCGCCTCCGGATAGATTCCTGGCCAAAAGAAGCGCGTCAGGATCCGGGCCAGGGTCTTCTCCTGCCCCAAGTGTCCGGCGGCCGGCACATCATGGGCTAGCTTCATTACAGCCCGCCGGTGACACAGGGGCACCATCAGCTGAGTCTGAGGTTCCCGGGTGCGGGGATCACGGTCTACGCGGTAGAGTCGGTCCCGGCGCAACTCGAAATGGGGCCACTGACTAGCTTGCTGGGGGTCCGTGACCTTCCCGTCTACGGCTGCAAGTTGCTCGTAGAAGCGGCGGAGGGTCGGGTCTTCTCTTTGGTCCCGACAGAAGTCGGTGTCAAAGCGGGGTTGCGGGGCGGGCTCCGGGGGCTGCCCTGCTGCGTCCGCCCCGTTCACCTCGGGTGCCGTGTCCGTTTCGGGGGTCTCTGGTGAGGACCCCACCCGATCGGCCTCCAGGGCCGGCGTGGGACGCAGGACCTCCTCGAAGGCCGGCCAGTCCCGACCCAGGATCACCGGATACGCCAGCTGGGGAGCGACCCCAACCACCAGATTCCGGGTGACCCCCCTGATAGTCAGGGAAACCCGGGCACTGGGGTAGGGTCGGACGTCCCCATGAATGCACTGTAAGTAGATCCATCCCCGACGGGTATCGCTCTGCGGGACCAGCTCCCTTCGGACCAAAGTCTGTCCACAGCCCGAGTCAATCAACGCCTGGGTTGTCCTCCCCCCAACGGCCGCCGGGACCGTCAGCTTGGGATTCAGGGCTGGCCGAGCTTGGTTTTGGCCTGCCCACACTTGCCCATAACTGCACTCCATCTCTGGACAGTCTCGCTGGAGGTGGCCCATCTTTCCACATCCGAAACAGGGACCAAGCTCCGACCGCCTGCCTCGGGGCCCCGCCCGGCTCGAGCTCCGGGGGGGGCTCCGCCGAGGTCTTGGGGGCCCCTGGCCCGCGGGCCCAGTCCGAGGGGCTGACTCCGTCTGCCGGACTCGGAGCTCACGGTGGGAGTCGATTCTGCGTTTGGGTTGCCGTGGTTTACTTGTGGTGTTTCCCTTTCTTTCGCCGCGGGCTGGTTCGGATCCCACGGTGGGGCGGCGGAAGGTGGGACCCACTGCATTCTCTGCCGCGAGGAAATCCTCCATCAAGGACACTGCCATGGCCAAGGTCGCTGGTCGGTGGCGGAGAACCCAGCTTCGCCCCCGGGACGGTAGAGTGTGGATGAACTGCTCTAGGACCACCTGTTCAGTCACTTCCTCTGCCGTCCGGACCTCGGGCTGTAGCCATCGCCGGCAGGTCTCTTTTAAGGTCTGGGCCACTAACCGCGGTCGGGCTCCAAGAGGGTACGTCTGGCTTCGGAATCGTTGTCGGAACGTCTCGGGACTGACGTCGAGAGCGTTTAATATGGCGGCCTTCACCCGGTCATAGTCCCGGGCTTCCTCTACCGCCAATCCGCGGTAGGCCACCTGGGCCGCCCCGGTCAGATAGGGGGCCAGGAGGGTCGCCCATTGGTCTCTGGACCACCCGGCAACTAGGGCCACCCGCTCGAAGGTCACCAGGAAGGCCTCGGGGTCATCATCCGGGCCCATCTTGGTCAAACGGAGGCCAGCAGACAAACGCGGCATCCCCGTGGCCCCCCCTTTTGGTCCCGCCGCAGGGTGAGGGGGCGCAACCAGCAGCTGCTGCAGCTGGCTCCCCAACTGCTGTACCAATCGCTGCTGATGCTCCAGCTGGGCCGTGTGCTGCTTTTGTTGGAGTTGGCGATGGGCGGCATCTCGCTGCTGCTGCTGCACGAGCTGAGCAGCCTGTTGTTGCTGCTGCTGCTGCAGCTGGGCCGCCTGCTGCCGCTCCTGACTCTCCGTCAGTAACTGGAACAACCGCTCCATATCCATTTTCGGTTGAACCTGGGGTGGGCAACGGCCACCCCCTCTCTAGCCCCTTCTCACAGGGGCAGGGGCTCCAAGCCCCACGTTGGGCGCCACGTGTAAACGGTTCCTGCCGGGGCTCGACCCTCCAGGGCAGGAGGGGAG
>NW_020708924.1:0-1349 GCF_002925995.2 Terrapene triunguis
GTGGGGCTAGATTGCTACACAGCAGCAACCCCTTGCCTTTTGGGCAGAAGATAGTATATTACGACTGGTATCCATCGTTGTCATACTGCAGTGGGCATCATATTGTGCAGTAGACCTGAAGGCTTACTGCCAAGCGCCCAGTATTTGCTGCCAAGCACCCAGAAAATGCCAAGGGCTATCAGTCATGCTGCCCCGTCGTCTTAAGATGTAAAAAATAGATTTATTCTCCATTCATTTGCTTCCCCCCTCCCTCCTGCTAAACCCAGGCTTTTGAGTTCAATCTTTGGGGGGGGGGGCATTCTGTGTGACAGTTGTTTGTGTTTCTCCCTGATGCAAACCCACCTTTCTTGATTTTAATTCCCTGTACCTGTACGCCATGTCGTCACTCGCCCCTCCCTCCCTCCCCCTCTCCCTCCCCTGGTCCGTCAGATATAAATTTTATTATAGAATATTTAAAAATAAACGGTACAAAAGATTTGAGGAGTCAGTTGTCGGTCATTGGGGGAACATACAGAGTATGGGGAGGATGTTGTTATGTCAGGGTTGGCAGCACACATAATACATATAGACTGTGATGTCTCGCCTTTTTTCAGACCAGACGCCATAGCCAGCACTGGGATCATGGAGCCCGCTCAGATCACCGCGGCAATTATGAGCACTATGAACACCACGCCTATTGGAATAATGTGTTGAGATCGCAATGCCCGGATGATGCAAAGCAGTGCCGCGAGGGGTTCTGGGTACATTGCGTCAGGCCCCTCCCCCGCCGTCACAGCAACGGCAGACAATAGATTCGCGCCTTTTTACCTGGGTTACCTGTGCAGACAACATACCACGCCAAGCATTGAGCCCGCTCAGCTCAGCTCACCGTCACCATATCTCTTCCGGGTGCCGGAAAACGTGGGACTGCATTGCTAAACAGCAGCAGCAGCTTACTGCCTTTTGGCGGTAGACGGTGCAGCATGACTGGTAGCCTTCATTGGCGATCTGGGTGCAGGCAGCTGTGGGGCTGGCAGCCGTGGTGCTGCATTGCACCAGCCCCTTGCCTTTTGGTAGAAGATGGTTTATTACGACTGGTAACCGTCGTCATCGTACTGCAGTGGCTGTCGATCATGGGCACCCGGGCAGACAATGATGGTTATCAGTCGTAGTATGCTATTTTCTGCCAGGCGCCCTGCTGGCTCATTGCACGTTAGCAGAGTCGTAGTATGCTATTTTCTGCCAAGTGCCCAGTATTGTCTGCTAAGCACCCAGAAGAGGCTGATGGCGATCTGGGTGCTGGCAGACATGGGGCTGGCAGACGTGGGGCTAGATTGCTACACAGCAGCAACCCCTTGCCTTTTGGGCAG
>NW_020708925.1:0-5687 GCF_002925995.2 Terrapene triunguis
GTCTCTGTACACAGAGAGCTGTTACCCTTCCCTTTATAGTTATGACACGCCCCCCAAATCACAGATAGTGTTGGACGTTCGGTTCCACACTGGCTGTGATTTCTTCCTGGAGTTCTAGGAGAAAACAGAGTTAATAATACACATGTACCTTTAGACATACTACTGATTATATAAAAACTAACAATATGTTTTATTCCAAGAACAATTGTTAACTAGTTAACTCTGGGAAACTTTCCCGGGAGAGTGCATCAGCCACTTTGTTAGAAGCTCCCGAAATGTGTTGTATTTCAAAATCAAAATCTTGGAGAGCTAAACTCCACCGAAGAAGTTTTTTGTTATTTCCCTTGGCGGTATGAAGCCACTGTAGCGCAGCATGGTCTGTTTGTAGTTGGAAACGCCGTCCCCAAACATATGGGCGTAGCTTTTCCAGCGCGTACACAATGGCGTAGCATTCCTTTTCGCTGATTGACCAGTGGCTTTCCCTCTCAGACAGTTTCTTGCTGAGAAACACGACAGGATGGAATTCTTGATCCAGTCCTTCCTGCATTAAAACTGCTCCCACGCCTCTCTCGGAAGCATCTGTGGTTACTAGGAACGGTTTGTCAAAGTCTGGGGCCCTTAGCACAGGGTCAGACATGAGTGTTGCCTTAAGCTGGTTAAAGGCCTTTTGACACTCATCAGTCCACTGAACTGCATTTGGCTGTTTCTTTCTGGTTAGGTCTGTCAGCGGGGCGGCGATTTGGCTGTAGTGTGGTACAAATCGCCTATAATATCCGGCCAAGCCTAAGAAGGATTGGACCTGTTTCTTTGACTTTGGAACCGGCCACTTTTGGATAGCATCCACTTTGGCCTGTAGGGGATTTATAGTTCCTTGACCCACCTGGTGCCCCAAGTAAGTCACCCTGTTTTGGCCTATTTGACACTTTTTAGCCTTAACAGTTAGTCCTGCCTGTCGGATGCGCTCGAAGACTTTTCCCAGGTGCTCCAGGTGTTCTGTCCATGAATCAGAAAAAATGGCCACATCATCGAGGTAGGCAACTGCAGATTCTCCCAATCCCGCTAGGAGACCATCTACAAGTCTTTGGAAGGTGGCGGGTGCATTTCGCAACCCGAAAGGGAGTACATTGAATTCGTACACCCCTGCCTGGGTGACGAAGGCTGACCTTTCCTTAGCGGGTTCATCTAGTGGTACTTGCCAGTACCCTTTGGTTAAGTCTAAAGTAGAGATGAATTGGGCATGTCCCAATTTCTCCAATAGCTCATCTGTGCGTGGCATTGGATAGTTGTCAGGACGAGTTACAGCATTTAGCTTACGGTAGTCCACGCAAAAACGTATTTCCCCATCTGGTTTGGGAACTAGAACCACTGGAGATGCCCATGCACTGGTAGAGGGGCGGATTATACCCATCTGTAGCATGTCCTGGATCTCCCTTTGTATAGCAGCTTGGGCATGAGGTGACTCCCGGTAGGATGGGGTTCTAATTGGGTGAGCATTACCTGTGTCAATGGAGTGGTATGCCCGTTCGGTCCGTCCTGGAGTGGCTGAGAAAATCGGTGCAAAGCTTGTGCACAGCTCCTTGATCTGCTGTCGCTGCAGACGTCCCAGGGTCGTGGAGAGGTTCACCTCTTCCACGCCACCATTCCTTTTTCCTTCGTAGTAGACACCTGCCGGCCACTCCGCGTCATCTGTTTCCTGGGCTGTAAACTGGCAAACGTTTAATTCTCTGGAATAAAAGGGCTTAAGAGAATTAACATGGTATACCTTAGGCTTTATGTTGGAGGTGGGGGAGGCTATGAGATAGTTAACAGCTCCTAGGCGCTCCTGGACCGTGAATGGTCCTTCCCACGACGCTTCCATTTTATGGGCCTGGAGCGCCTTTAAGACCATGACTTGGTCTCCTACTTTGAAGGACCGTTCTCTGGAATGTTTATCATACCAGGCCTTTTGCTCTTCCTGAGCATCCTTTAGGTTTTCTTTAGCAAGGGCTAAAGAGTGTCGGAGGGTGTTTTGTAGGTTGCTTACAAAGTCTAGAATGTTAGTTCCTGGAGAAGGCGTAAACCCCTCCCATTGCTGCTTCACCAACTGTAATGGCCCCTTAACCTCGCGGCCATACACAAGTTCAAATGGTGAAAACCCTAAACTGGGATGTGGTACAGCCCTGTAGGCAAAAAGCAACTGCTGCAACACTAGGTCCCAATCATTGGAGTGTTCATTTATGAATTTACGTATCATGGCCCCCAAAGTTCCATTAAACCTCTCCACCAGACCATTGGTTTGATGGTGATGAGGGGTGGCAACCAAGTGATTCACCCCATGAGCTTCCCACAGGTTTTTCATGTTCCCTGCCAGGAAATTAGTTCCCGAATCTGTAAGGATGTCGGAGGGCCACCCTACCCTGGCAAAAATGTCTGCTAATGCCTGGCACACACTTTTAGCCTTGGTGTTGCTTAAGGGTACAGCTTCCGGCCATCGGGTAGCAAAATCCATGAAAGTCAGTACGTACTGCTTTCCTCTGGGTGTCTTCTTTGGGAAAGGACCCAGAATATCCACAGCTACTCGCTGAAATGGGACCTCAATTATGGGTAGTGGCTGGAGAGGGGCTTTAACCTGGTCTTGGGGCTTTCCCACTCGTTGGCACACCTCACAAGACCGGACATAATTAGCAGCGTCCTTGCCCATTCCCTCCCAGTGGAAGGACTTCCCCAACCGGTCTTTGGTTCTGTTCACCCCAGAATGGCCACTGGGATGATCATGGGCTAAGCTCAAGAGCTTTACCCGATACTTAGTGGGAACTACCAACTGTCTTTGAGGATGCCAGTCTTCCTGGTGCCCACCAGAAAGAGTCTCCTTGTATAAAAGTCCTTTTTCTACAACAAACCGGGATCGGTTAGAAGAGCTGAGAGGCGGTGGGGTGCTCCGCGCCGCCGCCCAAGCTTTCTGGAGGCTGTCATCTGCTTCCTGCTCGGCCTGGAACTGTTCCCTTGATGCTGGAGACATCAGTTCCTCCTTGGACTGTGGACTGGGGCTTGGTCCCTCTGGAAGCGATGCAGGTGCTGGGGCTGTTTCCATTGACTGTGAACCGCTGTCCTCTGGTGCACTATGTGGTATTTCAGGCTCTGGCTGAGCCTCTTGGGTAGGGTTATCTGCTGCTTCCGCCAGTTCAGGCTCGCTGGTGCCCTCTGGCATTGGAGTTGTAGACGGGGTTGCAAGCGCTGGACTCAGTGCTGGCAATGGTTCTGGTGCTGGTTGCGTTGCCAGTTCCGGTTCTGGGACTGGCTTTGGCTGGGTCTCTGGGATTGGATCCACTACGGCTGTTGCAGTCGTTGGCAGGGGATCCGGTTCCACCACCTGTGTTTGGGTCTCCGGTAACACCGACGGGGCTCTGGTGGACGGCTCAGGAACAGGGATGGGGGTGAAAGCTTGCTTAGCCTGGCTGCGGGTGACTATTCCCACCCTCTTGGCTAGCTTCACATGGTTGGCCAAGTCTTCCCCCAGCAGCATGGGGATGGGATAATTGTCATATACTGCAAAAGTCCACATTCCTGCCCAGCCCTTGTACTGGACATGCAACTGGGCTGTAGGCAAGGTTACAGACTGTGACACGAAGGGTTGAATTGTCACTGTAGCCTCCGGGTTGATGAATTTGGGGTCCACTAGGGATTGGTGGATAGTTGACACTTGTGCCCCAGTATCCCTCCAAGCGGTAACCTTCTTTCCGCCCACTCTTAAGGTTTCCCTTCGCTCCGAGGGTATGAGAGAGGCATCTGGGTCTGGGGATCTTTGGTGTGACTGGGGTGTAATGAACTGTAATCGGTTGGGGTTCTTGGGGCAGTGAGCCTTTATATGCCCCAGTTCATTACATTTAAAACATCGCCCTGCTAAGGTATCACCGGGGCGATGTTGGTTGGTGGAGACTGGTGGGGTGGGGTGAGAAGGCGTCTGGGGTTTCCCTTGGGATGTGGGTGGGGCCTTGGGTTGTCCCCGGTGGTAAGGTTTTGTTTCGGCTTGCCCCTTCTGATATTCGCTCCAACTGCTACTAGCTTTTTTCTTTTCTGTCACCTCCACCCATTTGGCTCCAATCTCCCCCGCCTCGGTTACAGTTTTGGGCTTCCCATCTAGGATGTACCTTTCTATTTCCTCAGGAACACCCTCTAAAAACTGCTCCATTTGCAATAGGAAGGGCAACTCTTCCGTAGATTTAACATTTGCTCCTGATATCCAGGCATCCCAATTTTTTTGAATGTGGTAGGCATGCCGGGTAAATGACACATCTGGTTTCCACCTTAGGGCTCTGAACCGCCGACGGGCATGCTCAGGTGTTAGCCCCATTCTGATTCTGGCCTTGTTTTTAAAAAGTTCATAACTGTTCATGTGTTCCTTAGGCATTTCAGCCGCCACCTCTGCTAAGAGTCCACTGAGCTGCGGTCTCAGCTCTACCATGTACTGGGTTAGAGGGATGTTGTATCCAAGGCAGGCCCTTTCAAAATTTTCTAAGAAGGCCTCAGTATCATCGCCTGCCTTGTAGGTGGGGAATTTCCTGGGATGGGAAGTGGTACCTGGAGAGGAGTTGTTAGGATGGTCTGCTGCATTCTGCCTAGTCCTTGCTGCTTCCAGTTCCATCTCTCTCTTGTGGGCCTCCTGTTTGGCTTTTTCTTCTCTTTCATGGGCCTCCTGTTTGGCTTTTTCTTCTCTTTCATGCTGCTCTGCCTCGAGTTTTTTAATTTCAAGCAGTCTCTGATGTTTTCTTTCGTTTTCTTCTGCTTCTAGTCTGGCCAGTTCTATTTTTTTAGTTAGTTCTTTGGCAGTCATTTTCCTGTTTTCTTGTGCTGGGTCACACCCTCTGCAGTTGACTGAGACTGGGATGTGTACTTAGCTCTGGCTGCTGCTGAGTTAACAGAGACTTTCTAACAAGCTACTCCCGAGGATGTAAAAAGAAAAAAAAACAATTCAACTTGTAAATTATCTTTACCAGTCAGTCAAAGTTTGCTCCCTTTGAACCCTTCTCTTAACAAAGGACCTCGTTAAAAAAACTTAACACCTCTGCCTTCAGGCAAGGAGAGATAAGATATGCATCTACCTTCAGCTCTGCTCTCCAAGCAGCTAGAAGGAGAAAAAAAAATCTCTTACTGGCTTTTGGGTTAAAACGATCCCACCGCTGCCACCATGTCAAGGCTGGATCCCCACTTTGAACTTTAGGGTTCAAATGTAGGGGCCTGCATGAAAACTTCTAAGCTTATCTACCAGCTTAGCTTTGGTCCGCTGCCACCATCACAAGAATTCCCTCCCTGGGAAGTCTTGAGAAACCTTTCACCAATTCCCTGGTGAACACAGATCCAAACCCCCTTGGATCTTAAAACAAGGAGAAATTAACCATCCCCCCTCCTTCCTCCACCCTCCTTTCACCAATTCCTGGTGAATACAGATCCAAACCCCCTTGGATCTTAAAACAAGGAGAAATCAATCTGGTTCTTAAAAAAGAAGGCTTTTAATTAAAGAAAAAGGTAAAAATCATCTCTGTAAAATCAGTATGGAAAATACTTTACAGGGTAATCAAACTTAAAGAGCTCAGAGGACCCCCCTCTGTCTTAGGTTCAAAGTACAGCAAACAAAGATACACACTCTGGTAAAAAGGTACATTCACAAGTTGAGAAAACAAAGTAAATCTAAGACGCCTTGCCTGTCTTTT
>NW_020708926.1:0-1057 GCF_002925995.2 Terrapene triunguis
GCATGGAACAGCACAAGCTGTACTGCAAACAATCCCCAGGGAGGAGATTATAACTTTCTTTTAAGTTCAAAAAGTTTCTTTTTTTTTTTTTTTTTTTTAAAGGATACTTCTCTGGCTTTCTCATGTGTAACAATATTTAATTTTATTTTGCAGAGCATCATTTCTACCAAATGTACCCCCCCAAAATTTGCAGAGAAGTATGATACAATGCCAGTGTTAAATCTTTCCAAACTTGACTCCTCATTTCTGTAACCTGTTCAGCTTTCTGGGCAGGGGCGTCTCTAGGCACCAGCTAAACAAGCTGGTGCCTAGGGCGGCAAAATGTATGGGGCGGCAAAATGCTGAGCTACCGGCTCCTACCTGGGGGGGCGGAGGGGGCCGCTTCTCGCTGCCCGTGGGAGAGCGGCGTGAACAAGCCGAGGAGCGGCCCATCCTCTGCAGCCGGGGCAGGGCCGTGCTACCGGCTCTGCCTGGGGGGTGGGCGCTGACAGCGGGAGAGCGGCGAGAGCCGGTAGCGCGGCCCTGCCCCGGCTTCAGAGGATGGGGCAACATGGCGCCTGGGCGGTCCGCTCCTCCTCGGCTTGTCCCCGCCTTTGCCTCCTCCTCCTCTCTGCGCCGCCTCCTGCCAGGGGAGAGGGGAGTGGAGCGGCAGCCCGGGCTGAGCGCAGCTCGTGCCAGGGCCAAAGCGAAGCCCAAGGATGAGCAGGGCTGGGATCCAGCAGCAGCCCCAACCCCTGGCCCTGGGAGCGGCGGTGACCAGAGATGACTCCACCTCAGGCCAGATCTGCAGCAAGGTAAGAGTTGGGCCAGGCGGGAGGGTCCCCAGGACCCCTGGGGAGCTTCTGCCTGCTGGAGCCCCAGAGGCTGCTGCCTCCCTCCCCAGCCCCTCACAGCACTCCAGTGCCTGGAGTCTCCTTCTGCCTCCCCTCCTGCAGGGGGTGAGCAACCTGGCAGAGAGGAGCAGCATCTGCCCAGCAAGCCCAGCACCTCTTCCTTGGTTCCTCCAGCCCCAGAGCTCTCTCCATTGCATGCCCCTCGGACTCCCAGCAGGGTGGCC
>NW_020708927.1:0-1553 GCF_002925995.2 Terrapene triunguis
CCAATATCTAAGTCGTTAATGAAGATATTGAACAGAGCCGGTCCCAAAACAGACCCCTGCGGAACCCCACTCGTTATGCCTTTCCAGCAGGATTGGGAACCATTAATAACAACTCTCTGAGTACGGTTATCCAGCCAGTTATGCACCCACCTTATAGTAGCCCCATCTAAATTGTATTTGCCTAGTTTATCGATAAGAATATCATGCGAGACCGTATCAAATGCCTTACTAAAGAGTAGGTATACCACATCCACAGCTTCTCCCTTATCCACAAGACTCGTTATCCTATCAAAGAAAGCTATCAGATTGGTTTGACATGATTTGTTCTTTACAAATCCATGCTGGCTGTTCCCTAGCACCTTACCACCTTCCAAGTGTTTGCAGATGATTTCCTTAATTACTTGCTCCATTATCTTCCCTGGCACAGAAGTTAAACTAACTGGTCTGTAGTTCCTGGGTTGTTTTTATTTCCCTTTTTATAGATGGGCACTATATTTGCCCTTTTCCAGTCTTCTGGAATCTCTCCCGTCTCCCATGATTTTCCAAAGATAATAGCTAGAGGCTCAGATACCTCCTCTATTAGCTCCTTGAGTATTCTAGGATGCATTTCATCAGGCCCTGGTGACTTGCAGGCATCTAACTTTTCTAAGTGATTTTTAACTTGTTCTTTTTTTATTTTATCTGCTAAACCTACCCCCTTCCCATTAGCATTCACTATGCTAGGCATTCCTTCCATACCTTTTAGCCTAACCCAGAGACTCTCAACACTTCCATCTCCTATGTCCATCTCTACCTCAGTCCAAGTGTGTACATTTTTAATATATAAGGCAACACCTCCTCCCTTTTTCCCCTGTCTATCCTTCCTGAGCAAGCTGTATACATCCACACCAACATTCCAATCATGTGTATTATCCCACCAAGTTTCAGTGATGCCAACAATGTCATAGTTGTATTTATTTATTAGCACTTCCAGTTCTTCCTGCTTATTACCCATACTTCTCACATTTGTATATAGGCATCTAAGATACTGGTTTGATCTTGCCTCCCAGTTTTGCCCTGACCCTCCTTTCTCTCTGCCAATATAGCCCACACTCCCTCTCGTTTCCGACCCATCTCCCAGGTCTCCATGTTCCCCACTTACCTGCGGGCTTTGCTCACCTGTCCCCGTTGAACCTAGTTTAAAGCCCTCCTCACTAGGTTAGCCAGTCTCTGTCCAAATAGGGTCTTTCCCCTCCTCGCAAGGTGAACGCCATCTCTGCCTAGCAGTCCTTCCTCAAATAGCATCCCGTGGTCTAGGAAGCCAAAGCCCTCCTGGCGACACCATCTTCGCAGCCAGGCATTCACCTCCATGATGCATCTGTCTCTGCCCGGGCCCCTACCTTTGACAGGAAGAATCGAAGAGAATACCACCTGCGCTCCAAACTCCTTCACCCGTACTCCCAGAGCCCTGTAGTCACTCTTGATCCGCTCAGTGTCACACCGCGCAGTATCATTTGTGCCCACATGGATGAGTAGCATGGGGTAGTAGTCAGAGGGCTGGATAATCCTCGACA
>NW_020708928.1:0-1022 GCF_002925995.2 Terrapene triunguis
TAGCCCCAGCACCTCTAGGCTTGGCTGTTCATAGCCCCGGCACCTCTTTCATTACAAATTAAGCACTGGACACAGCTGCACTGAAAGTCCCAGAGTGTTCTTTGGCTGCTTCTAAAGCATGGTAAGTCAAAGAGCCCTCTGGGACTTTTAGTGCACTGTAGCAGCATTCACACGGTCCCTTACTGCGTGGCAAGCTAGTGCCCTGTAAACTCACACCTGGTTTATCACGCAGTAGTGTCCCATGTAGACAAGCCCTTAGAAATGTGGGATTTTGCCACCAGACTCCTTAGGCTCCTTTGACAATCCCAGCCCACTGTGTGAGTTACCTTATTGAGCCCATGGCCAGTTCAGAGCATGCTACAGAGTTTCCATTTCCCAGATAGGGACCCTTGATGGAGTCGTACAAGATTGTCCAGCTGTTCTTTGCACTTTTAATTTTTAAAACAGGTAGCAAAAATGGGAAGCCTCAGGACAGCGGGTGTGGAAAGGGGACAGGAAAAAGTATCTGGAAAAGACAAACTCAAAGGCACCCTCTGATCTGTTCTGGACTCACTGCCACACACTCCAGATAAAGGGATCAGCTTGTCTAAACGATCTGTTTCTTTGCATTAATGAGTTGTGGGAAAGTTATTCATTTTTTTACACTGCTGATAGGGTTAAGCCACTCCCTAGCCACAGGAATTGGGGAGGGACACAAGCTGCTCTTCTTTTAAAGCAGGAGAAGTCTCAGCTCCATATAGTTCCTGCAGCTGGGAGTCTGGAGCCTAGAAGAGCCAGATGCACTTGTAAGCCTCTCTCTCTCCTTTTTTGTTTTTGTTCCCCCTCCCGCACCCGAAAAATGTCATGCGGCGACTTTCACTTAACTACAAATATTTAGATATTTTTGTGGGCTGTTCTCTTCTTCCCCTTTGAGCATTAGCCAATAGCCACATGCTGCCTCCTTTCACAGCAAAGAGCTGCCTTAAGGGAGGATCATTACAAAGGGTTTCTTAAACGACCAAAGAAAATGCAAATAGTCTGTG
>NW_020708929.1:0-1022 GCF_002925995.2 Terrapene triunguis
TAGCCCCAGCACCTCTAGGCTTGGCAGTTCATAGCCCCGGCACCTCTTTCATTACAAATTAAGCACTGGACACAGCTGCACTGAAAGTCCCAGAGTGTTCTTTGGCTGCTACTAAAGCATGGCAAGTCAAAGAGCCCGCTGGGACTTTTAGTGCACTGGAGCAGCATTCACACGGTCCCTTACTGCGTGGCAAGCTAGTGCCCTGTAAACTCAGACCTGGTTTGTCACGCAGTAGTGTCCCATGTAGACAAGCCCTTAGAAATGTGGGATTTTGCCACCAGACTCCTTAGGCTCCTTTGACAATCCCAGCCCACTGTGTGAGTTACCTTATTGAGCCCATGGCCAGTTCAGAGCATGCTACAGAGTTTCCATTTTCCAGATAGGGACCCTTGATGGAGTCGTACAAGATTGTCCAGCAGTTCTTTGCACTTTTAATTTTTAAAACAGGTAGCAAAAATGGGAAGCCTCAGGACAGCGGGTGTGGAAAGGGGACAGGAAAAAGTATCTGGAAAAGACAAACTCAAAGGCACCCTCTGATCTGTTCTGGACTCACTGCCACACACTCCAGATAAAGGGATCAGCTTGTCTAAACGATCTGTTTCTTTGAATTAATGAGTTGTGGGAAAGTTATTTATTTTTTTACACTGCTGATAGGGTTAAGCCACTCCCTAGCCACAGGAATTGGGGAGGGACACAAGCTGCTCTTCTTTTAAAGCAGGAGAAGTCTCAGCTCCATATAGTTCCTGCAGCTGGGAGTCTGGAGCCTAGAAGAGCCAGATGCACTTGTAAGCCTCTCTCTCTCCTTTTTTGTTTTTGTTCCCCCTCCCGCACCCGAAAAATGTCATGCGGCGACTTTCACTTAACTACAAATATTTAGATATTTTTGTGGGCTGTTCTCTTCTTCGCCTTTGAGCATTAGCCAATAGCCACATGCTGCCTCCTTTCACAGCAAAGAGCTGCCTTAAGGGAGGATCGTTACAAAGGGTTTCTTAAACGACCAAAGAAAATGCAAATAGTCTGTG
>NW_020708930.1:0-1416 GCF_002925995.2 Terrapene triunguis
CCAATGGGTTACATGCAATTGTCATTACCCTGTTCTCTGTTGGGACTCTGGTGGCTGTTCTGAGCTTTCCTCTCTGCATCCCTTTCAGTGAGACTGTGGCTGCCAATTCCACATTCTCCAAAAGCTACACAGTGACTCCCAGCCTATCATCCAACCGTGAGAAGCGTGGCCTGGCACTTGACGGCAAACTCAAACATGAGGACACCAACCTGGCCTCCACCACCGTGTAAGAGAAAGGCCTCCACCCTGCCAACCATGTTCTCCGGCTGATCTCTTTGCTTCTCTTATCAGTCTCTGCCAGACAACCACTTCCCACACATCACTCGCACTTTGTACCATCCAGTGCTGCTTGCCAGTACCTAGGTACCCAAACCTTGAGCTGCAGCCTCCACTCTTACTAGTCCAGTCCTGGGCCCCTACACACTGCTTATGTACCTTGATCCTGTCCTGCCTCAGTCCCTGCAGCTCTGTTTCTAAGACCTTCTTGAGCAGAGACTGTTAATCATGCTGAAGAATTTGTTGAGTTTGTGATGAGGATGCCACACCCACTGATCCATCTTGCAGGTGAGAGGTAAACCCATGGGCCTGACCATGATCTTTAAGAGATCCCATCGCACTTTTTCCAAAAGCAGGTGCATCAGCCCTAGTGTCCTGATAAAATTCCAGCTGAGGTAATTACCATCTACCCCCAGAAATTCCTCCATGCTTTCAGCTACATTAGTCTTCCCTTCCTTTGTGCCATGTGGCTGTGCAGTTAAACAGCTACAGTACTTCCCTCTGCACAAGATGGAGCCCTATGGCAGTCACAGATTATAAGATTTTTATGGCATTGTTGTGGTGGCTTAAACCTATCTCAGTAGCTGTCATCCTGATCATCAGGCAACAAATTCAGCCCCCTCTGATCACATGGCATCTCAACCCAGGTCATCTTCTGACCTCTTTTCTGTGCTTTTTCTTGTAGACTGAGAGCTGGGATGGACAAGGAGGTATTGGGGATCCTGGTGTCCTACAAAGTGAAGGTCAACCTGGTGGTATCCAGAGGAGGGTGAGCATCTCTCTGGTACATAGAGTGTAACTCTTTGGTGTAAGAGTTGTGTGTTTGAACAACACATAGCATAACAGTGTCCTAGTCCATGACTGGAGCTCCTAGGCACTACCACAATACTACTACAGCTAATCATAATAATACTGACATGTACTGACCAGGGAAATAGCTAATAACTGGATTTCTTAGTTTGCCTTTGGGGCCCCCTCTGTACCCTACAAACACTTAAGCCAGGGGTACTCAAACTACATTGCACCGCGACTCCCTTCTGACAACAAAAATTACTATACAACCCAAGGAGCGGGGGCCAAAGCCTGAGCCTGCCCGAGCCCCACTGCCCCAGGTGGAGGGGGCCAAAGCCTGAGCCCGCC
>NW_020708931.1:0-1419 GCF_002925995.2 Terrapene triunguis
CCAATGGGTTACATGCAATTGTCATTACCCTGTTCTCTGTTGGGACTTTGGTGGCTGTTCTGAGCTTTCCTCTCTGCATCCCTTTCAGTGAGACTGTGGCTGCCAATTCCACATTCTCCAAAAGCTACACAGTGACTCCCAGCCTATCATCCAACCGTGAGAAGCGTGGCCTGGCACTTGACGGCAAACTCAAACATGAGGACACCAACCTGGCCTCCACCACCATGTAAGAGAAAGGCCTCCACCCTGCCAACCACGTTCTCTGGCTGATCTCTTTGCTTCTCTTATCAGTCTCTGCCAGACAACCACTTCCCACACACCACTCGCACTTTGTACCATCCAGTGCTGCTTGCCAGTACCTAGGTACCCAAACCTTGAGCTGCAGCCTCCACTCCTGCTAGTCCAGTCCTGGGCCCCTACACACTGCTTACATACCTTGATCCTGTCCTGCCTCAGTCCCTGCAGCTCTGTTTCTAAGACCTTCTTGAGCAGAGACTGTTAATCATGCTGAAGAATTTGTTGAGTTTGTGATGAGGATGCCACACCCACTGATCCATCTTGCAGGTGAGAGGTAAACCCATGGGCCTGACCATGATCTTTAAAAGATCCCCTCACACTTTTTCCAAAAGCAGGTGCATCAGCCCTAGTGTCCTGATAAAATTCCAGATGAGGTAATTACCATCTACCCCCAGAAATTCCTCCATGCTTTCAGCTACATTAGTCTTCCCTTCCTTTGTGCCATGTGGCTGTGCAGTTAAACAGCTACGGTACTTCTCTCTGCACAAGATGGAGCCCTATGGCAGTCACAGATTATAAGATTTTTATGGCATTGTTGTAGTGGCTTAAACCTATCTCAGTAGCTGTCATCCTGATCATCAGGCAACAAATTCAGCCCCCTCTGATCACATGGCATCTCATCCCAGGTCATCTTCTGACCTCTTTTCTGTGCTTTTTCTTGTAGACTGAGAGCTGGGATGGACAAGGAGGTATTGGGGATCCTGGTGTCCTACAAAGTGAAGGTCAACCTGGTGGTATCCAGAGGAGGGTGAGCATCTCTCTGGTACATAGAGTGTAACTCTTTGGTGTAAGAGTTGTGTGTTTGAACAACACCTAGCATAACAGTGTCCTAGTCCATGACTGGAGCTCCTAGGCACTACCACAATACTACTACAGCTAATCATAATAATACTGACATGTACTGACCAGGGAAATAGCTAATAACTGGATTTCTTAGTTTGCCTTTGGGGCCCCCTCTGTACCCTACAAACACTTAAGCCAGGGGTACTCAAACTACATTGCCCCGCGACTCCCTTCTGACAACAAAAATTACTATACAACCCAAGGAGCGGGGGCCAAAGCCTGAGCCTGCCCAAGCCCCACTGCCCCAGGTGGAGGGGGCCAAAGCCTGAGCCCGCCCGA
>NW_020708932.1:0-1131 GCF_002925995.2 Terrapene triunguis
TCTTTGGGTCTCCCCAGAATCCCCTGGGCCAACTGTCTGGGCACATCATTTGAAGCCCCAGATTCTTGGGGGTGGAAATGAAAGGTGCTCGCAGCATGTGAACGCACAAAATGGGGCAGGCCGAGCCTTCAGGGGGCAGATTGACGGAGGAGAGTGCTGGTGGCTGCGAGTGTGTTGGGAAGATGGTTCTACCTGTACTCTCATGTGTATATGCCAGATCCGTTTTAAACCAAAATCTACTGTGGACCCACAGGGAGAACCCATGGGAAGCTCCCACCTAACCAGGATATGGTTGGCTCTGCCTAAAGTGAGCTGACTTGTGTGCCATGCACTTTTCCTTCCGTTTCAGAGGCACCTTCTCCAGCACAGCCTGCCTATGCTACTGGGAGCTCTGGCCACGTCCTTCCAAATGGTGCCATGCTGTCTGCTCTGTGACAGCCCATACAGTGCAGAGAGCACACTGTGGATTGGAATGAGTGCCCCACAACTCCAGCACAGACAGGCGTGGGGCAGGTCAGGAGGGAGGCCATTTTGGTAGTGAGAAGGAGACAAAAGCAGAGAGAGGAGGAGGCAGATGGCCAGTAACTCCAGCTACCACAGGCCTGGGGAGGAAATCTCAGCAAGATTCCCTCATGGAGCTCCCATTGCACTGGCCTCTTGGGGGGAGGGGTCTGATCGCCCCAAACCTGGCAGTTTCCTCAGGATCCATGGGAAGGCAAAGCCATCCATGCAGAGGTTCTGTGCCTCCTCACCGCCTCTGATCCCTGGTAGCCCCTCCCACCCCGACTCCCTGACAGCAAGGCTCCAACGCAGCCTCTGCTGCCAGGGCCTCCCTGGCTCCTGGGAGGAGTGGCAAGCTCAGTGCAAAGGGGACTACAACCTGGGGCTGGACCATCTACTGGGAGGAATCCCCATGAAGAGCATCCCCCCCAACCCTGCCTCACTCACTCCTTGAGTCAGACCCCTCAGCATCTGCCCTCTCTCCTAGCACAGACCCTGGACTGCACGGGATGGAAACAGCAGCATGGAGGTGGCCATGTTCCTCTTTCACAAGGAGTGAGTGGAATGTGTTTTTTTTATGTGTTGGGTGTGTGTGGGCATGTGTGTACGTACACACACACACACACACAC
>NW_020708933.1:0-1158 GCF_002925995.2 Terrapene triunguis
TCTTTGGGTCTCCCCAGAATCCCCTGGGCCAACTGTCTGGGCACATCCTTTGAAGCCCCAGATTCTTGGGGGTGGAAATGAAAGGTGCTCGCAGCATGTGAACGCACAGAAATGGGGCAGGCCGAGCCTTCAGGGGGCAGATTGACGGAGGAGAGTGCTGGTGGCTGCGAGTGTGTTGGGAAGATGGTTCTACCTGTACTCTCATGTGTATAGGCCAGATCCGTTTTAAACCAAAATCTACTGTGGACCCACAGGGAGAACCCATGGGAAGCTCCCGCCTAACCAGGATATGGTTGGCTCTGCCTAAAGTGAGCTGACTTGTGTGCCATGCACTTTTCCTTCCGTTTCAGAGGCACCTTCTCCAGCACAGCCTGCCTATGCTACTGGGAGCTCTGGCCACGTCCTTCCAAATGGTGCCATGCTGTCTGCTCTGTGACAGCCCATACAGTGCAGAGAGCACACTGTGGATTGGAATGAGTGCCCCACAACTCCAGCACAGACAGGCGTGGGGCAGGTCAGGAGGGGGGCCATTTTGGTAGTGAGAAGGAGGCAAAAGCAGAGAGGAGGAGCCAAATGGCCAGTAACTCCAGCTACCACAGGCCTGGGGAGGAAATCTCAGCAAGGTTCCCTCATGGAGCTCCCATTACACTGGCCTCTTGGGGGGAGGGGTCTGATCGCCCCAAACCTGGCAGTTTCCTCAGGATCCATGGGAAGGCAAAGCCATCCATGCAGAGGTTCTGTGCCTCCTCACCGCCTCTGATCCCTGGTAGCCCCTCCCACCCCGGCTCCCTGACAGCAAGGCTCCAACGCAGCCTCTGCTGCCAGGGCCTCCCTGGCTCCTGGGAGGAGTGGCAAGCTCAGTGCAAAGGGGACTACAACCTGGGGCTGGACCATCTACTGGGAGGAATCTCCATGAAGAGCATCCCCCCCAACCCTGCCTCACTCACTCCTTGAGTCAGACCCCTCAGCATCTGCCCTCTCTCCTAGCACAGACCCTGGACTGCAGGGGATGGAAACAGCAGCATGGAGGTGGCCATGTTCCTCTTTCACAAGGACTGAGTGGAATCTGTTTTTTTATGTATTGGGTGTGTGTGGGCATGTGTGTACGTATACACACACACACACACACACACACCATCCCCTGGGTGTGTGTGGGCA
>NW_020708934.1:0-1870 GCF_002925995.2 Terrapene triunguis
ACCCATGGTCTGCCCTCGATCTAGGGCTGCAGATCCTCCCTGCCCCTGGGAGCTGGGGAATCAAGCTGGAGCACCTCACTGGCGTATTTCAGCTTCAAAGCCTTGACGCGTGTTAACGAACCCTCACAGTCATGCGGGGAGCCAGGCTGCCGTTTTATAGGTGGGGAAACTGAGGCAGAGAGCGGTGACTTGCCTGGGGTCACATGGGGCCCTGCACCCTGACCTGTGCCTTAACCACGGGATTCCTCTTGGACTCCTGCTCCCTGGAGCTGGCGTGTGGGTTCCTCCGCCGGGTCCCAGCTCTGCTGCAAAGCCTCTGCTGTCCCCGGGCAGAGGAACGTGGCTGGAGGCTGCAGCGGCATCTAATTCATTTGCTTGCCTCAAGCCGACGTCCCAGTCCAGAATGATCCCTCTGTCACCGGGGCCATGCGGCTCGCTGACCCGCTACCCACCCTGCGCTGCCTCTGCTGGTGGCACATTCACCCCGCCAGGCACATGCGTGTGCGTCTGGCGACAGGGGGCTGGGGGATGGTGTGAAATAGAAGGGGATGGGCTCAGGGCGAGGGATTTAGGGCAAAGGCCGAGGGGCTCAGCACTGCAGTGTAGGTACAGGTGAGGGGCATAAGCAGAGGAACACGTAATTTGAGAGCAAGGTGAGGGTCATGGCCCGGGGTACGTGTGGGCTGGCAGGGCTGGGTCATGGCCAGGGGTACCTAGGTCCTGGCAGGGTTGTGGCTGGGTCATGGCCCACCCCGGGGTACATGTGGGCTGGCAGGGCTGGGGCTGGGTGGTGGTACCTAGGTCCTGGCAGGGCTCGTTTGTGGCCAGCAGCAAGCCCCAAGCTGGGAGTTGATCACTTTGCTGCACACCTCCAGCACCACTGCTGTCAGAACGGGGGCAAATCTGCAAGCCAAGCCCCGGACGACCCCTTAAAACAACTTGGTCCTTTCTGTGGTTCCCTGCAGCTGGTGGAATAGTTGCACTAGGACCCAGGAATTTATGTTCCTTGTGGTTCTACGTGTGATTGCTCCATTGCTACCCCCAGCCAGGACCCCCAGCTGGTGTCACTGGGGGCACATGAGCAATGGCAAAGCAATGCACAACTCCGGGGTGTGGGGTGAGCACAGGCCCAGGCACCAGGGCCGTCTGGCACCAATTCCCTCGGTGGCCTCGGGCAAGTCCCGCCCCTCCTGCTGTGCCTCTCCCCACCAGTGCGATGGGGTAACGCCACTGCCCTGGCTCATCGGGGCCCAGGGAGGCGTCGGCGACAGCTGCAAAGTGCCCAGAAGGCAACGCGCCTGTGCCAAGCGCCGCATCCCGGAAGCAGCGCCCAGACCTCTGCCCCACCACCCGCTGGCTGAAACTGACGAAGCTGCCCCGTGCGGGGGCCCCCACTCGGCCGGTTATGGGTCCAGGGATGCAGGGCATGGACTATGGGGAGAAGGGGGTTGGATTGGGACCATGCTGTGGGTACCCGCACCTGGCCTTTGATTCCCCAAGGAGATTTTCCCGGAGCCTGGTCACTCTGGGGAATAAAGTTGTATTTCAAGGGGACAACGTGGTTGGTGACTTTGCCCTGTCTCGCCCCAGGCTATAAATCGCTGTGGGAAGGGAGCTTGGTAACGCACAGGCCTGTCCTGTGGACGTCAGACTGGAATGAGAGTTTGTGGCCACAGATGACTGCCCCTCCCTGCCCCTGCTCCGCAGCTGGCTTACAGGCCCAGTCACCGGTTTGAACAGGTGCCCGTTCGGCAGGCAATGCGAAGCCAGGCACTGCCCATGTGACGGGGGATGAGCTGCCCTGACTCAACTTGTCCCCCGCCGCTGTCCCATAATGCACTGGTAGCCTTGCCAAATCTCCCAGAATGCA
>NW_020708935.1:0-1933 GCF_002925995.2 Terrapene triunguis
ACCCATGGTCTGCCCTCGATCTAGGGCTGCAGATCCTCCCTGCCCCTAGGAGCTGGGGAATCAAGCCGGAGCACCTCACTGGCGTATTTCAGCTTCAAAGCCTTGACGCGTGTTAACGAACCCTCACAGTCATGCGAGGAGCCAGGCTGCCGTTTTATAGGTGGGGAAACTGAGGCAGAGAGCGGTGACTTGCCTGGGGTCACATGGGGCCCTGCACCCTGACCTGTGCCTTAACCACGGGATTCCTCTTGGACTCCTGCTCCCTGGAGCTGGCGTGTGGGTTCCTCCGCCGGGTCCCAGCTCTGCTGCAAAGCCTCTGCTGTCCCCGGGCAGAGGAACGTGGCTGGAGGCTGCAGCGGCATCTAATTCATTTGCTTGCCTCAAGCCGCCGTCCCAGCCCAGAATGAGCCCTCTGTCACCGGGGCCATGCGGCTCGCTGACCCACTACCCACCCAGCGCTGCCTCTGCTGGTGGCACGTTCACCCCGCCAGGCACATGCGTGTGCGTCTGGCGACGGGGGCTGGGGGATGGTGTGAAATAGAAGGGGATGGGCTCAGGGCGAGGGATTTAGGGCAAAGGCCGAGGGGCTCAGCACTGCAGTGTAGGTACAGGTGAGGGGCATAAGCAGAGGAACACGTAATTTGAGAGCAAGGTGAGGTTCATGGCCCGGGGTACGTGTGGGCTGGCAGGGCTGGGTCATGGCCAGGGGTACCTAGGTCCTGGCAGGGTTGTGGCTGGGTCATGGCCCGCCCCGGGGTACATGTGGGCTGGCAGGGCTGGAGCTGGGTGGTGGTACCTAGGTCCTGGCAGGGCTCGTTTGTGGCCAGCAGCAAGCCCCAAGCTGGGAGTTGATCACTTTGCTGCACGCCTCCAGCACCACCGCTGTCAGAACGGGGGCAAATCTGCAAGCCAAGCCCCGGACGACCCCTTAAAACAACTTGGTCCTTTCCGTGGTTCCCTGCAGCTGGTGAAATAGTTGCACTAGGACCCAGGAATTTATGTTCCTTGTGGTTCTACGTGTGATTGCTCCATTGCTACACCCAGCCAGCTCCCCCAGCTGGTGTCGCTGGGGACACATGAGCAATGGCAAAGCAATGCACAACTCCGGGTGTGGGGTGAGCACAGGCCCAGGCACCAGGGCCGTCTGGCACCAATTCCCTCGGTGGCCTCGGGCGAGTCCCGCCCCTCCTGCTGTGCCTCTCCTCACCAGTGCGATGGGGTAACGCCACTGCCCTGGCTCACCGGGGCCCAGGGAGGCGTCGGCGACAGCTGCAAAGTGCCCGGAAGGCGATACGCCTGTGCCAAGCACCGCATCCCGGAAGCAGCGCCCAGACCTCTGCCCCACCACCCGCTGGCTGAAATCAACGAAGCTGCCCCGTGCGGGGGCCCCCACTCGGCCGGTTATGGGTCCGGGGATGCAGGACATGGACTATGGGGAGAAGGGGGTTGGATTGGGACCATGCTGTGGGTACCCGCACCTGGCCTTTGATTCCCCAAGGAGATTTTCCCGGAGCCTGGTCACTCTGGGGAATAAAGGTTTATTTCAAGGGGACGATGTGGTTGGTGACTTTGCCCTGTCTCGCCCCATGCTATAAATCGCTGTGGGGAGGGAGCTTGGTAACGCACAGGCCTGTCCTGTGGACGTCAGACTGGAATGAGAGTTTGTGGCCACAGACGACTGCCCCTCCCTGCCCCTGCTCCGCAGCTGATTTACAGGCCCAGTCACCGGTTTGAACAGGTGCCCGTTTGGCAGGCAATGCGAAGCCAGGCACTGCCCGTGTGACGGGGGATGAGCTGCCCTGACTCAACTTGTCCCCCGCCGCTGTCCCATAATGCACAGGTAGCCTTGCCGACTCTCCCAGAATGCACTGGAACAATACAACTGTTCCTCCCACTGCTGTCCCATAATGCACTGGTAGCCTTGCCGACTCTC
>NW_020708936.1:0-1801 GCF_002925995.2 Terrapene triunguis
TAAGCAAACATATATTATTTACTGAAACCTTTTCAAACCCTGAGAGCAAGATTCTGCCTTACTCATGTTGAGTTGTATAGGGCTTGCTAACATGAGAAAGTTGCACCAGTATTTTTAAGGTGTGAATTGAAGCTGACATAAGTTAAATTTGTACAAAAGGTTGTGCAGACAATCTTATTCCAGTATTTCATCTTACTTTGGTTTAGCTGAAGTGGATCAGGAACAGGTTTAACTAAATCAAAAGAAGCCACTCATATAATGAAATAGGAGCTTTTTGCACCAATTTAATGATACCTGTTTAAAAGCCGATTAAAGTTGTACTAATGTATCTTTCTCATATAGACAAGCCCTTATTCTGCACATAGTCCCACAGATTTCAATGGAACTTTTTGTGGAGTAAAATATTACTTAATATGAGTAAGGATGGCAGAAGCTGGTCCACAGTTCAAATGGAAGTAGATAGAGTATTAATATAACTGTATTGGAAACCAAATAATCTCAAACAGGTAACATGAAACTAACTGGGCTGAGCAGTTGCTCTCTTAGCTAAAACTTTAGGAAAGGCTACAAAAGCCAGTGCATTCCCAGTAACCTCTGCGGTTACATTTCACTACATGAAAACAAACGATGAAACTACACTATTTTAGCAAACTGAGTAGGTAACAATACAGAAGATTTATAAGTATAATCTGGTTATCTATAGATCTAATCATATAGTTATTGAGTTGCATGTCATACGCTCAAAAAGGGTGAAATGATCTAGCATTGTGTGGTCTACTTTGAGTGAGTGCATTTTATCATCAACAAGGTTACAAGGCAGACAGCCTATTTAGCAGACTATAAAGGGATATACAAAAGCGAATTTGTCTCAGAATTGCAAACTGAATCACCATACTGAATCTTTGGAAGATTCAGAGACTTACAGAAGTCTAGTAAATTAGAGACACTTCAATTTGTTTTAACCTTTACAACTTTCTTTTTTGTGTGTGTATTATTTCTTCAAATTATTATACATGTTCTATTTGACATATTATATAAACAATATACATTATATTGCCTTCCAAACAGTAAATTGATAATGAATACATTCCATTATAATAATAGGACATTTTTGTTTGTGCTTCCTTTAAGTACTATATACTACTGTATGAACAGACTGTGTGTGGGTGTTTGTGATCTCAGATCTGTTGTTTTGTCATTTTGATTAAAATTAGAATGTGGTATTAAGAAATACACATTCTATTTGTAATATTTTAGTTACATATAAATAAGGTACATTTTCACACCAGTGCATATTGGTTAGCTACTCAGTTCCCATTTAAACAATTGAAAATAAAGATTCTAAATTCTTATGCATCTCTTCTGAAATTTATCCCAATATCCATCATGTTTTTCCAACTCAGAATGTGGGAGAGAGTCAATGCCTGCAAATTAAATTTATATTTCTTCTTCTTGGTCATTTGGCTAAGAACAAATGTGGTTTCAGTTTACTTAGCTGATACATATCCTATCAGAAAACTATATCATCATGATGTTGAATGGGATTTAATGTTATAATCCAATAGATTTCTTCCATTGTTTACTATTATGCGCCTAATTTTTCCCTTTTCCCTTTTCTCTATTGACACTGCACAATATACTCTGTGGAAAAAGTTATTACAGGAATACCTTGAGTGAATTTTTTGGGATGCTTACTTATTGTCACATTGTGCCACGTCAGTTTTCTGAACTGATTACACTATAGAACCATAAATATTCTAACCATTTGAGTATTGATCAGCTGTAAGTTAACTAATTGCTA
>NW_020708937.1:0-1801 GCF_002925995.2 Terrapene triunguis
TAGCAATTAGTTAACTTACAGCTGATCAATACTCAAATGGTTAGAATATTTATGGTTCTATAGTGTAATCAGTTCAGAAAACTGACGTGGCACAATGTGACAATAAGTAAGCATCCCAAAAAATTCACTCAAGGTATTCCTGTAATAACTTTTTCCACAGAGTATATTGTGCAGTGTCAATAGAGAAAAGGGAAAAGGGAAAAATTAGGCGCATAATAGTAAACAATGGAAGAAATCTATTGGATTATAACATTAAATCCCATTCAACATCATGATGATATAGTTTTCTGATAGGATATGTATCAGCTAAGTAAACTGAAACCACATTTGTTCTTAGCCAAATGACCAAGAAGAAGAAATATAAATTTAATTTGCAGGCATTGACTCTCTCCCACATTCTGAGTTGGAAAAACATGATGGATATTGGGATAAATTTCAGAAGAGATGCATAAGAATTTAGAATCTTTATTTTCAATTGTTTAAATGGGAACTGAGTAGCTAACCAATATGCACTGGTGTGAAAATGTACCTTATTTATATGTAACTAAAATATTACAAATAGAATGTGTATTTCTTAATACCACATTCTAATTTTAATCAAAATGACAAAACAACAGATCTGAGATCACAAACACCCACACACAGTCTGTTCATACAGTAGTATATAGTACTTAAAGGAAGCACAAACAAAAATGTCCTATTATTATAATGGAATGTATTCATTATCAATTTACTGTTTGGAAGGCAATATAATGTATATTGTTTATATAATATGTCAAATAGAACATGTATAATAATTTGAAGAAATAATACACACACAAAAAAGAAAGTTGTAAAGGTTAAAACAAATTGAAGTGTCTCTAATTTACTAGACTTCTGTAAGTCTCTGAATCTTCCAAAGATTCAGTATGGTGATTCAGTTTGCAATTCTGAGACAAATTCGCTTTTGTATATCCCTTTATAGTCTGCTAAATAGGCTGTCTGCCTTGTAACCTTGTTGATGATAAAATGCACTCACTCAAAGTAGACCACACAATGCTAGATCATTTCACCCTTTTTGAGCGTATGACATGCAACTCAATAACTATATGATTAGATCTATAGATAACCAGATTATACTTATAAATCTTCTGTATTGTTACCTACTCAGTTTGCTAAAATAGTGTAGTTTCATCGTTTGTTTTCATGTAGTGAAATGTAACCGCAGAGGTTACTGGGAATGCACTGGCTTTTGTAGCCTTTCCTAAAGTTTTAGCTAAGAGAGCAACTGCTCAGCCCAGTTAGTTTCATGTTACCTGTTTGAGATTATTTGGTTTCCAATACAGTTATATTAATACTCTATCTACTTCCATTTGAACTGTGGACCAGCTTCTGCCATCCTTACTCATATTAAGTAATATTTTACTCCACAAAAAGTTCCATTGAAATCTGTGGGACTATGTGCAGAATAAGGGCTTGTCTATATGAGAAAGATACATTAGTACAACTTTAATCGGCTTTTAAACAGGTATCATTAAATTGGTGCAAAAAGCTCCTATTTCATTATATGAGTGGCTTCTTTTGATTTAGTTAAACCTGTTCCTGATCCACTTCAGCTAAACCAAAGTAAGATGAAATACTGGAATAAGATTGTCTGCACAACCTTTTGTACAAATTTAACTTATGTCAGCTTCAATTCACACCTTAAAAATACTGGTGCAACTTTCTCATGTTAGCAAGCCCTATACAACTCAACATGAGTAAGGCAGAATCTTGCTCTCAGGGTTTGAAAAGGTTTCAGTAAATAATATATGTTTGCTTA
>NW_020708938.1:0-1287 GCF_002925995.2 Terrapene triunguis
GGGACTTGAATTCCTGAACCAGATAGGTCATTTTGAAAATTCCACCTCGTTTGTTGATTTTCAAGAACACTGGGTATGACAAACTCTGAGTTTACTTCCTTTAGATTCCAAGCTCCAATCCAAATGGCTATAGATAAAATCATACTGAACTCACAGTAGTATGTTCTTCTTGATGTATATAGTCCAGCACTTTCATCAAAGGAGATGGCCCTCTGGGTAAGAATAAAAAAAAGAAGTACCGCTTATGCTTATGAAGCAGTAGACTATTTAAATTGTAGTACAGTATTACTCCAAAGGATCCAATTAACATAGTATATGCAAATTCTGCTCAATTTACAGTATTTCACACCTTGCCCAAAAATTCTGATATCTGGATCTTACTCTAGTTGTCAAATTGAAGTTCCTAAGTAGCTATTTGGGACAGAACTTGGGGTTCAAAGGTCATAGAACATGGGAGTAAGCTAGGGTGACCAAATGTCCTGATTTTATAGGGACAGTCCCAATATTTGGGGCATTTTCTTATATAGGCTCTTATTACCCTCCACCTTCTGTCCCGATTTTTCACACTTGCTATCTGGTCACCCTAGAGTAAGCTCTCCTATTGATGTGACACATTTCCTCCCTAACAAGGTCTGTTTAAATCAAGATATTTAATGTCTCCGGACACTCACAAATTAAACAGAGCAGACATCCATGAAAATAGATTTATAAATAAGCTGGTAGTCACAAACTACCACCTTTATGTCAGAGGTAACCTTATTGTAAAAGAATAGTACTGTGGATTTAGTTTGACTTTGCACATTCCATATTTGTTGTCTCATATCCCTGAAACACACATTCTCTGTCAGGGAGTCAATAGTCTAAAGGAAGCTTAGTACCCAAGAATGATGTCTATGTCTCACTTTGTTACAGGAGTGTTTCACATCCCAACAATCGCCAGGCCTCAGGGATACCGTATTCATTATGTCTTTCTGAGGCATGTATTTTACATAATTGGCTGAAGGTGATTAGACTCCCTGACAGAATACATTTTACTTGGAATGATATCAGAAAAAATATAGGCCTAAAACAAAAAGGTATCATACAACCTGCTCCTAACTGACTTAAGTCTAAAAACGACTAGGTTCATTTCCCCCAGAGCACAGGAATTACTAGGAAGAAACAAATTGCATGTTTTCATATCTGCTAATAAAAACTCTTTGACAGGGTCAAAGTCAGAGGTTTCTATTTATCAAATTTCCTAGTCCTGTAAATGTCATCATTCAGGAGAAGTACACATACTGCCGC
>NW_020708939.1:0-1637 GCF_002925995.2 Terrapene triunguis
ATTCTAACCATTTGAGTATTGATCAGCTGTAAGTTAACTAATTGCTACTAAGAAAAGCTTCTGTTTGGGACAACTTGATAAAAACCCCTGTAAAAGAAAACTCATGTAGAGATCTGACTTTAGATCTCAACAGCCTCAGTTATCCATATGACATTGGGTAATACTTGCTTTTTCACTCCAAAACAATTCCATCTTAGTGTATGTAAATATAATTAGAGGCAAATATACTGGTATAAAATTACTATTAGGAGGTTTGAAGTGGGCTTTATCATTTGTAGGTGGGATTTTCCAGTGAGTTTAAATTATTTAGGAGCACAAGTCCCAATGACTTTCAATGGGACTTGAATTCCTGAACCAGATAGGTCATTTTGAAAATTCCACCTTGTTTGTTGATTTTCAAGAACACTGGGTATGACAAACTCTGAGTTTACTTCCTTTAGATTCCAAGCTCCAATCCAAATGGCTATAGATAAAATCATACTGAACTCACAGTAGTATGTTCTTCTTGATGTATATAGTCCAGCACTTTCAACAAAGGAGATGGCCCTCTGGGTAAGAATAAAAAAAAGAAGTACCGCTTATGCAGTTGGATCTGAGTGAAGCAGTAGACTATTTAAATTGTAGTACAGTATTGCTCCAAAGGAGCCAACTAACATAGTATATGCAAATTCTGCTCAATTTACAGTATTTCACACCTTGCCCAAAAATTCTGATATCTGGATCTTACTCTAGTTGTCAAATTGAAGTTCCTAAGTAGCTCTTTGGGACAGAACTTGGGGTTCAAAGGTCATAGAACATGGGAGTAAGCTAGGGTGACCAAATGTCCTGATTTTATAGGGACAGTCCCAATATTTGGGGCATTTTCTTATATAGGCTCTTATTACCTTCCACCCTCTGTCCCGATTTTTCACACTTGCTATCTGGTTACCCTAGAGTAAGCTCTCCTATTGATGTGACACATTTCCTCCCTAACAAGGTCTGTTTAAATCAAGATATTTAATGTCTCCTGACACTCACAAATTAAACAGAGCAGACATCCATGAAAATAGATTTATAAATAAGCTGGTAGTCACAAACTACCACCTTTACGTCAGAGGTAACCTTATTGTAAAAGAATAGTACTGTGGATTTATTTTGACTTTGCACATTCCATATTTTTTGTCTCTCTTATATCCCTGAAACACACATTATCTGTCAGGGAGTCAATAGTATAAAGGAAGCTTAGTACCCAAGAATGATGTCTATGTCTCACTTTGTTACAGGAGTGTTTCACATCCCAACAATCGCCATGCCTCAGGGATACCGTATTCATTATGTCTTTCTGAGGCATGTATTTTACATAAATGGCTGAAGGTGATTAGACTCCCTGACAGAATACATTTTACTTGGAATGATATCAGAAAAAATATATGCCTAAAACAAAAAGGTATCATACAACCTGCTCCAAACTGACTTAAGTCTAAAAACGACTAGGTTCATTTCCCCCAGAGCACAGGAATTACTAGGAAGAAACAAATTGCATGTTTTCATATCTGCTAATAAAAACTCTTTGACAGGGTCAAAGTCAGAGGTTTCTATTTATCAAATGTGCTAGTCCTGTAAATGTCATCATTCAGGAGAAGTACACATACTGCCGC
>NW_020708940.1:0-6169 GCF_002925995.2 Terrapene triunguis
GGGGGGGAATTTTTCCTGGGCAGATTTTCAAGCACCCTCAGGAGGGGCAGAGTTTTCAACCCCCCTCCACTCCCACCTCCAGGCTCCCCCTGTGATGTCTATGGGTGGGTTTTCAAAAGAGTTTGGTGCTCAATTTGCTTTTGAAAATGTGGTCACTAATTTTCACCATCTGAAAATTGCGGCCTCTAGGGGGCATCTTCAGAAACACTTAGCATCCAGCTACCACAGCTTAGGCCAGTGGAAAAGACACTCCTGACTCTCTCTGGGCCTTGGTTTCCCATCTGTAAAATGGGGATCATACGCCTTCCTTTCTCCCACCCTTTGTTTGTCTTCTTTATTTAGGCTGCAAGCTGTTTTTGGCTGAGACCATCCTTTCTTATGTGTCTGCACAGTGCTCAGTGCAATGGGACCCTGGTCTCCACTGGATTCTAGAGGTGCTCCTGTTCTACAAAGAATAATCGCTCCTGCAATAACACATTCATGTATCTATGATGTACCCCCAATGCAGAACATGAAGGAGCTACCCTACCCTACCTTTCCCTAATGGCTTTCATCTGCGGCATTAGTTAAGCCTCACAAGCCCCCTGTGCCGCAGGGAAGCATTGAACCCCATTCTACAGAGAAACTGAGGCAGAGAGAGAGGCGCTAAATTTAAGGTCACACAGAGTATCAGTGGCAGAGCAGGGACTGGAACCCAGGCTCCTGACAGCCTCTCACTAACCATTAGACGAGATGGCCTCTCACGGGACAAATCCTTCAGTGCCCAGGGCTATAGAAGGACAAGGGATTGTCCTGTTGCTAATTGGGCTGGGAAAGCCCTTGGGTCTGGTCCTGAGCTAACACAATGTTCCCAGCCAAACCACCTAAAACTCCCCTGGTTCTGGCTTCTGTTGCAAACTTGGAGCTCTGGAAAGGGTCGCCAAAGCCCAGGGATCATACGGGGAAATCTGGGGTGGTTTTACGGCTTCCCGTGCAACCCACGTGATGGCTTCGCAAGTTGCGCTTTGAAGAACCAGCACCTGAAACGTCGAGGGGCGGGACACCAACCTGGCAGCACTGCTGTTCCCACCCCACCTCCCTGCTCAGATCTGGCCTTTGGCTGAGGAGTCAAACCCAGCCTGTGGACTGTAAGGGCAGGAGAGGAACCTCCATACATCCTATTCCTCAGCACGTCGGACAGCCTAAATTGTCAACGTTGAGGCTCAGTGGCCTTTGGTGCCCCCTTGTGGGTTTGGTATAGAATCATTGAACCGTCAGGCTGGAAGGGACCGTGAGACGTTATCACCCCCAGCCCCCTGTGCTGAGGCAGGACCAAGTCAGGGCCGGCTCCAGGCACCAGGCAACCAAGCTGGTGCTTGGGGCGGCACCTGGAGGGGGGCGGCACGGTGCTCCGGCTGCCGGGGAGAGCGGGGCCACAGCCGGGCTCGCCGCCCTGCCCCCGGCGCTCTGGCCGCCGGGGGGAGAGCCGAGCCCCAGCTGGGGCTCGCCGCCCTGCCCCCAGCGCTCTGGCCACTGGGGGGGGGAGAGCCGAGCCCCCGCCGGGGCTCGCCACCCTCCTCCCAGGGCTCCGGCCGCCCTCCCCTCCGGCGCCCTCCCCCCGGCCGCCGGGGGGAGAGCGGAGCCCCCGCCGGGGCTCGCCGCCCTCGCCCCGGGGCTCCAGCCGGAGGCTTTTTTGCCTGGGGCGGCAAAAAAGCCAGAGCTGGCCCTGGACCAAGTAAACCTAGACCATCCCTGACAGGGGTTTGTCCAACCTGTTCTTAATCACCTCCCATGATGGGGATTCCACAACCTCCCTGTTCCTGAGCTTAACTACCCTTAGCGTTAGAAAGCTTTGCTTACGATCTAACCTAAATCTCCCTTGCTGCAGAATCAGATTAAGCCCATTACGTCTTGTCCTACCTTCAGACATGGAGAATAATTGATCACCGGCCTTCCTACAACTTTTAACATCGGAAGACTGTTAGCAGCTGCCCCCTCAGTCGTCTTTTCTCAAGACTAAACGTGCCCAGGTTTTTTTTAACCTTTTCTTATAGGTCGGGGTTTCTAAACTTTTGTTGCTGTCCTCTGGACATTCTCCAATTTGTCCACATCGTTCTTAAACTGCGGTGTCCAGAACGGGACAACTTCCTCTTGTGTCTTATATGCAGCCCTTTTCATAACCACATCACGTTGTTGACTCATCTGCTCTTTGTGATCCACTGTAACCCCCAGAGCCTGTTCAGCATTAGGACCACCTAGACAGTTATTTCCCATTTGGTAATTGTGCATTCGATTTTTTCCCCCCTTCTCAAATGAAGCACTTTTTACTTGGCTTTATTGGGTTTCAGCGGGTTGATTTCAGACCAGTTCTCTAAGAGCGCGTCTACACTTGAAATGCTATCGCTGTGCTGCTGTAGCGCTTCAGTGTAGACACTACTTATGTGGATGAGAGAGGATCTCCCATCAGTGTAGGTAATCCACCTCCCCAAGAGACGGTAGCTAGGTGGGTGGAAGAATTCTTCCACCAACCTAGGGCTGTCTACACTGCGGGTTAGGCTGGCATAGCTACTTCACTCGGAGCTGTGCGTTTTTCACACCTCTGAGCGACGTAGTTAAGCCAACGTAATTTTCTAATGTAGGCCAGGCTTAATATAGCCCCTCTGGAAGCTCCCTAAACCCTCTTCTGGTTCAAAAGCTCTGTGGTGTGGCGGTTCTGGGGCCCGGGCACCTGGAAGGCTGGTGGCCCCCCAGCTGCATAGCCACACTCAGTCTGCTCTTTCAGAGGACAAAGGACACTGACCCCAGTCCCAATTATTGCAGGTGACCCCTTCCTATAATCCCGTTCAAAAATTTATCAAGCTCCACTTTTAAACTAGTCAGGTTGTTTGCCCCCACTACCCTACTGGGAGGCTATGCCAGAGCCTCCCTCCTCTGATGGTTGGAAATCTTCTTCACACACACACAGCTGGGCAGGAGTAGAGCTCAGATTCTCTTTTTCCAACAGACATTCCTCCTCCCCCGCTTGCAGTAAAGGAGAGAATCTCCACTTAGCCCTTAGCAGTCTAGGGCACATGACTTGCAGTTGGGCAGTTCCGATCCCACTCAGTAGGGGGCTGGTGCTGGGGGATCTGGGCCCCAGAAGCGAGAGGGGAAGGTCTGGTTACGGTTGGTGGTTTGATGCTCCGAGTTCTTTTCTGTGCCATGGTAAGTGGTGTCATTTTGAATCGTTGGCAAATCCAGCGGGTGAAAAGCGTGTGGGCATCAAGGCTGCCCATGTTTGTGTGACAGGGTGTCTCGGGAACTGCTCTGGACCTGGATCAGGGCTGTGAGAGCGGAACTCTCAGCTTCACTTCAAAAGGAGCTGTGAGGAGGGAGCCCTGTAATGCAAACGAAGGGGCCCTCAATAATCATACAGACAGGCTCTGTCTGGCTGGTGCGCCACTGCCCTCTACAGGGTAGAATCAGAACTGCCTACCTGTGTTTCATAGGCTCTACACTGCTACAGCTGAGGGAGATTTTCTGTTCGCTCAGGTGGAGGGCTGTCTTTTGCAGGAGGGGGCTTTGGAGTTTGATCGGTGGGGTCACTGGTATGTTCTCAGTGGTTGGAACACACAGTGTAGTCACAGCCGTGCACTCAAGGCACGGCAATGAACTTCTACCACATCATACAGCGATGAAACCATTCAACGCTTGTCCATTTTCTTAACCGGAAAAATAACAAAACAGCAACCACTCTGCTAAGCCCGAGTGTGGGTCTGTTTCAATGCCCTGGGTGGCTCTCACCCATTTCCTAGCGGCCAGGCACAAAGACCCCCATCACTGTTGGCCTCTTTGGTGGTATTATCGGCAGAGTAGCCAGTGAGTGATAATAACAGTTACCTCCTTTTGCCATAGACCCCAAAGCACTTTACAAAGGCCAGTCCCATTATCCCCATTTAACAGAAGGGGAAAGTAAGGCACCAAGAGGGAAAGCAACTTGTCTAAACTCAGCTAGCAGCAGAGTCAGGAATAGAATCCAGATCTCCTGAGTCCCAATCTGCTGCCCTATCCACTAGGTCACACTACCAATGGATCATTGAAACTGAGCTCCCCACTGACACGAGAGTCGGGAGGGTCCCTCCACGTCAGGACTGAAGCAGGCAGGCTGTGTGTGTGGGAGGTTTGCCCTGGGTTTGGCACCCTTTCTCAGTCACACTTTCTATTAGGGTTCCATGTATAAAGGACTATGAAACGATCAATGGCTGTTACAAGCATGTGCCAGTCATGCGTATTCTAGACAGTTATAAGCCCATCTGCAGAAGGTGTTAAAGATGGTTCTAAACTGTGCTTGTCAGTAACCTATTGGACTCTATAACAATCTATAACAGTTGATTAACCCTTTATGAAAGCTGCTATTAACCCTCCATTAACTATTTATCAAGGTACTCTTCCTATAAAGCGTGACTTATTCCTCCAGCAAATGCCCATGAGAAAGTGACCAATAAATAAATAAAGCGGTTTCCTTTCTCCCCCTCTCAGTGCAGAGAGGTCACCGCTTGGATGGATCAAGCTCCACAACACGCGATACCCACAGCAGGCACAATGACACCAGCTGGATTGTTGGGCTATGGCTGGCTGAGTTGACCCTGACGGCTTTATAATACCCATTGTATGGCTGGTGCATGAGAAGTGATCTTCTGCTGCTTTATACACCCTGCACCCCTTACAAACCCAGATTATCATGTCATGGTTTAGATTCCCCCTCTTTAAAATGGGGACCTCTCACAGGGATGTTGGGAGACTAAATTCATTAAAAGGGTCAAGTCTTGAGTTTTTGACTCAGGCAAACTACAATTGACTTCCACTTAGGCTAAGAATTAGTAACTGGTGATCTGTTGATCTAGAGTCACCATCAAGCCAGCTGTAGAAGCAGAAAAGCCGGGCTATTGCTACATCCATGTTCCATCCGCCCGTGTTCCCATTTACCAATGAACCAGCAGAGATTAGCCCAGCCCTCACTGCTGAGAAATGATTTCAGCTGAACTAGGCAGCGGTGATGCCTTCACTCACAAAGGAAACCCTCCTGCACAACAGGAAGCCTTCACTATCATGCCCACACAACTGTGAGCATTTCAAAACATCTCATGTTTACTCTCTTGCAGAATCCCGGGCTGCTGGACGGAGGTGCCAGCTCTGACCTCTGCTCCATTGGCTGGACGCGGGGCCGGCTCCTGTCCTGTCTTTGTGCTTTCTCTAGCTCTGGGCTTTGCTCTTCCTCAGGGCTTGCCGGTTCCTCAGAAGATGCCTGCTCCAGGGCTAAGCCATTCAGTAGATCCCTCTCTCCCTCCTCTCTTAACTGACATCCCCGAGGCCAGGGTTAGCCTGCTGTACAGCGTGGACTCCTGTCTGCAGCTGGCAGCCAGGCAGAACATCAACCTCATCCTGCAGCACTACAATTACACGGGGAAGCTGGGCAGACGGCGGCCCCAGGAGGACAGGATGGGCCTCCTCAAGGTGGCCTTCATCGCCATTAGCTGCCTCATTGTGCTGGAGAACCTGCTGGTGCTGATAGCCATCGTGAGGAGCCTGCGTGCCCGCCGGTGGGTCTACTCCTGCATCGCCAGCATCACGGTGAGCGACCTGCTGGCCGGGGTGGCCTATATCTGTAACATCTGCCTGTCGGGCAGCCGGACCTTCCAGCTGACGCCTGAGCTGTGGTTCCTCCGGGAGGGCGTACTCTTCGTTGCCCTGCCTCCACCTTCAACCTGCTGGTGACGGCCATCGAGCGCTACAGCACCATGGTGAGGTCCATTGCCGAGAACGAGGCCAGCAAGACCTTACGCCTGCGCAGTCTCATCGTCTCCTGCTGGGCCTTGGCCATCCTCATTGGGATGCTGCCCCTGCTGGGCTGGAACTGCCTGTGTGACTTCCCCAGCTGCTCCACCCTCCTGCCCCTCTACTCCAAGAACTACGTCCTCTTCTGCGTGGTCATGTTCAGTATGATCCTGCTGGGCATCATCGGCTTCTACGCCTCTATCTACCACCTGGTCCGGGCCAGCTCCCAGCAGGCCATCACCCGCCACAGCCGCAATAGGTCCCTGCGGCTGCTCAAGACCGTCCTGATGATCCTGGGGGCCTTCATTCTCTGCTGGAGCCCGCTCTTCGCCTTGCTGCTCCTCGACGTCTTCTGCGAGTCCCAGACCTGCAAGCC
>NW_020708941.1:0-3095 GCF_002925995.2 Terrapene triunguis
GGCGTATGACACCCCTAAAACTTGGGTTCAGCACAGCCTAAGGCTGAGCAGGGCAGTGAGCTCAGGGCAGCTGTATGTGACTGAGGCAAAGTCATTCCTCTTCCAATGCGTGTGTGAGCAAGTACCGTCTGGGCTATTGTTTCAGTGTGTCTGGGGTGTGCGTGGAGTTTATGGGCTGGACGCTGCATCTGGGTGTAGGCCAGGGGTAGGCAACCTATGGCACGGCACGCGAGCTGATTTTCAGTGGCACTGCCTAGGTCCTGGCCACCGGTCCGGGGGGGCTCTGCATTTTAATTTAATTTTAAATGAAGTTTCTTAAACATTTTAAAAACCTTATTTACTTTACATACAACAATAGTTTAGTTCTATATTATAGACTTATAGAAAGAGACCTTCTAAAAGCATTAAAATGTATGACTGACACGCGAAACCTTAAATCAGAGTGAATAAATGAAGACTCGGCACAGCACTTCGGAAAGGTTGCCGACCCCTGGTGTAGGCTGTGCCCACGGTTATTGGGTGGGCACTGCTCCAGGCTCTGGTGCACAATGTGCAGCCCCAGGGCTGAGGGCAGCTCGCTCGCAGATTGTGGCGAGCGGTGACTCCCCCTCCCTGTGATGCAGCTGATGAACTGTGGGCGTTCGACCACTGGGGAGCGAAGCCATCCAGCGATTCCCATCCCCATCTCGCCAGGCCGATGCAGCCCCGCAGCGAGAGCCCGGTCGACGTGGCCGGGCGTTTGAATGAAATGAATCAGCCGCTTAGGTGCAGCCCTCAGATTCATGGCGAGCAGCCAGTGAATCTGCGAGTGGGACGGGGTTAACCCCCCCCGGCCGGGGCATAGCTGCAACCACTGGCCTGACTCCATTCCTGTGAGCCTGGTGCTGTGCCGGGACATACGGTGCATGTGTCACAGCCCTGGCAGCAGTGGCTTACAGGCCTGCTGCGCCTCTGGCCTGCGGCATAGGGCACGTCTGCAATAGGGGCCTGGCAGTGTTCCAGGCTGGACGGGCTGCCCGCCACGCTGGATGGGAGACCAGTGACAGCCCTGGCACCGATCCAGGGGGTGGGTGCAGCTCGAGGTGGGCCCCTTTCGGGAGGTCGGGCACGTTTCCAGCACACCGGCCGGCCTGGCACCCGCTCGGCTATCCCCGTGGCGAAGGGCTAGCCCTGGTCACGGCGGAGGAGCTGGCTCTGGGTGCGGAACGGCAACGGCCGGGCAGGGCACTTACTCCCCGGGACTTCCATGGGCTTTGGGTCGGGCCCTTAGGTCCGCGGCTCCATTTCCCCTTCCTCTCCAACCTGGCATGGAAATGGCAGTGAGCGCAACGCTGCGTCTTTCCAGGAACCTTTTGCAAACAGGGTTTTGCAACAGGCAACTTACACCATTGCACCAAGGGACCGTGTGTGTGTGTGTGTGTGTGTGTGTGTGTGTGTGTGTGTGTGTGTGTGTGTGTGTGTGTGAATCTGTGCCCCAAACCCTGCGATACATTGTGTAGGGCGAGGATTCCCAAGAAAGAGAGAGGCATTTATGGGCCCGATCCTGAGGACTTTCCTCAACCCCCACCCCCAAAGTCAATGGGAATTTGCCTGAAAGAAGCAGTACAAGATTTGCCCAGGTAATGAATTTAATCTCCCAATAGGCCAGTCCCCAACCTACAGAGGGGAAACTGAGGCTCCAGGGTCACAGCTAGAGATTGAACCCAGGAGTCCTGACTCCTACTCCCAGGCTTAAGCCTTATAACAGTGAGGAAGCCTGAGATTGCATTAGCCTCCCGCCTGCCCTGGTGTCTTGACTGGCCCATTGAGAGTGGCGTACTGGTGCTCTCTTCTCTAAGCCTGTGGGTGTCTCTCTGCCCATTCGGCCCTCACCTGGGGCTCTGGCCTTGCTGGTTCAGCTGGGGCCTTGCTGGGTACCTGTGGCAGGGGAAGGGTGTTGCCACATGGCTCCAGCATCACGGGATGCTGCTGGCAGGGGCACTGCAGTGCTAGGCAGTGTAGCAGCAAAGGGTGGGCATGTGTCGTCACTCTGCATGGGAACGGCAGAGCCGGTGGCCCTTGTGGCTGGCTGCAGCAGGAATGCAACAAGGTTGGACAGGTGGGGTGGCCCTGGCAGTGCCGGGTGGGCGTAGTGGCCGTACGGCCATGCTGAATGGGCGGGCAGGGCAGCATGGCAATCCAAAGCCGGTGGCGATGCTGGAAGGGGGTGGTCGGGGTGGCTGGGTCTCAGGGCTTGGGCAGTGCTTGACAGCTGTAGCAGGGCTTGCTTGGGCGCACTAGCTCAGGAGGGCTGTGGCAGAGGTGCGTGGAGGGCTGTAGCGGGCTACGGGAGACATGCTGGGGGCGCTGGCTGGCTGCATGCAGCAGGGCTCCACCGTGCCAAACGGACATGCTGAAGGACGCCACGGGGGGTGTCGTCCCCCCGTTTGGTGCTGATGGGGGAGAGGGTTCTGGGATAGGAAAGCAAGGCTCTGGTGTGGTACTAATGGGCAGAGAGCTCTGTTCTGCATTGCTCCAGCAAAGCAAGGTGGAACTGCGCCTTCTTGTAGCTACTATGAGAAGCAATGTGCGGGGGGGGGGATGCATTTCTTGCGGGGAGAACTGTCTTTCTTATTTTCCATTCCCTGTTGCAAATGAAAGGGGAACCAGCTAACCTTGCTCGACCATAGAGGCTGAGAGCATCTCCACTGCCAAAGAAGGCCAAGTTCTTAGTGAACATCACTGTAGCATGAAAAGCAGGGTCTCCTCCTTGCATGTGACTTGATACACGGCTCTGAGGGCTGCTCTCAAGAGACTCCAGCTGGGCTGAGCCTCCTCGAGCGAAAGAGGGAGCAGGGGTTTTGTAAGTCCACTTCTTCTGCAATAAACCTTTTGTACAAGAAAGTCACTCGTTTGGCAACACCTCCTTCCGTTCTCCTCCCATCAATTGAACAGCACATCCCACAGGAGAGGTTCTGACGTAGCAGGAGGAAGTGAATTCGGCGCTGGCGAAAGGTGCCACTGACTTCCCGTGTCACCTTGGGCAAGTCACCCGGGGGGCGGAGGGGGGGGGGGGAATTTTTCCTGGGCAGATTTTCAAGCACCCTCAGGAGGGG
>NW_020708942.1:0-1668 GCF_002925995.2 Terrapene triunguis
TCGCGAGAGCTTCCGCCGGACTCGCGAGAGCTTCCGCCGCTCCGTGGTGCTCAATGCCCGGAGCCGGCCTAGGGAGCCTCTCTCCAGCAACTCCAGCATTCTGAGCAGCCTTACCAGTAACTGAGGGGATGGCGGCCGGCTCCAGGAGGGGGCCTACCCATGGGGACTTGCCCTCGTGCCCGGGACTGGGTGTCAGGAGTAAGGTCTGGCAGCTGCTCCCGCTCGGGCTCCTGATAGCCTCATGGGAACCGGTGGGCTGGGTCAGCTAGCCCGCCTGACGGACCGCCCCACCTGATTGGCTGAAGAAGCTAGCAGGCTTGCTCTTAAGCCCGGAAGCAGCAGCCGAAATTATTTGCCACGGCTTCTGCCCTGCCCTCCCTGCCTCCCTTCCTCCAGATAGCCTGGTTCTGACCCTCTGAGACGTTATGAGTGTAATATAATATTTCATTGGAAGGGGACAGGGCCAGAAAGAGTTAATTAACTGACCTGCCCCATGGGTGAACCTTAAGGACTGGTTAGGAAGATATGTAAATAAATAGAGCTTTGAAATGCAAGTCTGCATTGTTAGAGATCTCAAGGGTAGATGTTTGCTCAGGTCTTGTGATGTAAGCAAACAAGTCTTGTCTATTGCTATAAATTCAATTCAAAGATCAAGAAAGGAATATTAACATTTGTGATGATACTTGAGTGAAATAGTATAATTGTCTCTATGTCTCTTTGAAGGTAGTGGTAACCTGTATCTGAACTGTTTAATGGATAAATTACCCTGTGCTTATTGCCAGGATGTTTGGAAGAAGGAGAGTTAGGCCTATTGTTTTCTCAGGCCGAAAGGCTGCTGGAAATGTATAAGAATCCTGGGACATGATCCTTCTTCATCTCAGATCTGCTTTGGGTTTCAAGAGGGGGAAACCTTAAGCCACAAGGATTGAGATCCCCAGTCATTGACTGGAGCCACCCTGAATATGGACATTGGACTATAACCTATGGACTATTTCTAAAAGGACTTTTGGCAACTACAAGCTCACCTCTGCTATGTATCTGAACCTCCAGAATTGAATTCAAGTCTGTATGTATATTAATCTTTTAACCAACTCTCTCTCTTTTCTTTTTTAATAAATTGTAGCTTAGTTAGTAAGAATTGGCTATAGTGTGTATTTTGGGTAAGATCTAAGTTATTATTGGACCTGGGTATGTGGCTGATTCTTTGGGATTGGAAGAACCTTTTCTTTTATATGATGAGATAAGATTTTCAGTAATCATCATCATACCTGACAGGTGTGTCTGGACGGAGGCCTGAGGCTGGGTACTTTAAGGGAACTGCGTTGTTTGGACTTCTAAGTAACCAGTGAGGTACTATAGAAGCTGTTTTGTGCTGGCTTGGTAAATGTAAGTATTGGACTATCCACCAGCTTCTGGGGTTTGGCTGTCCCGTTTTGTTTGCAGTTCACCCTGATTGAGTGACTTCAGCTGGCTCCCACGGGCAGCACTGTCACACCCTCCTCTCCAATTCCCAACTTCTGACTCTGGTTTCGATCCTGGGCTCTGACTCCAGCTGCGGCCCTTGGTTCTGGCCTCTAACGCCAGCTGCTCTAACCACTAGGCATGGCCGCCCATGTATATCCTGGACCCTGACACTGGGCAGTTGCTTTGAGAAGCGGGTGGGGGGGG
>NW_020708943.1:0-6027 GCF_002925995.2 Terrapene triunguis
GTAGATTTTGACCTCCAAAGTCTCTGGGAAATTGATACTTCTATGTATCAAAAGGTATTGATCTCTATCGAGGAGGTAGAAGCAGCAGTGAATAAGATCAAGAATGGTAAAGCAGCTGGTGAAGATGAGAAATTGTTGATATGACCAAGGCAGTTGAAAATACTGGAGTAAAGTGGCTTCATAGATTACTATGTGTTTGCTGGGATCAAGCGAGGATACTAGATGACTGAGAAGGGGAATGATTGTGCCTGTTTGGTAAGGGTGATGCAAATGATCCAAACACCTATCAGGGCATCACCCTCTTAAGCTAGCCTCTCACAGTCCTTGAGAGAGTTTTGGAGGCAAGGTTGAAGTGCAAGGTGGAGGAAAATATAGGAGAGGCACAACGTGGCTTTAGGAAGGAAAGGAATGCGATGGACGCAATATTTGCAATGACATGGAGGTTTGAAAGAATGATACATTGGAGGGTATGACAGCTATTTAGCATTTCCTGATCTTGAGAAAGCATATTATTTGGTTCATGGGAGCTGGTGTTTGGAGTATTGAAATGCATGGGAGGGGAACATCAAGAAGTGGAGATGATAGAGGAGCAGTATTGAGGTCAAGAGCTAAGGCAGTAACAATATATGGAATGTTGTAAAGTTTTGAGTTGATGATGGCATTGACACACGGCAGTGTGCTGAGTCGACTTCCCTTCATCCTAGTTATGGAGCTAATTAATAGAAGAACCAAGCCTGTGAAGACACAGAAAACTAATGTATGCTGACAATCTGGCCCTTTTAGCTGACAGCAAAGAGGAACTGGTAAATATAGTATCAGAGTAGGCACCTGTGTTTAAGACCATAGTTGGAAGGTAAACACAAATAAATCTGAAGTTATGCATGTAGGAATGGTGGAAGAAGAGCTGTTGATTTAAGTTTCACAAGAGATGCTGAATCAGAAGAAAGAATTTGTGTACTTGGGAAGTACACTTAGTGCCATTGGAGAGGCATGGAGCACTGAAATAGAAGAACCCAGTGTGCATGTGCAGCAGTGAAAAAGGTGGCAGGAGTACTGTGGGACTAGCAATTAGGTAACAAACTGAAAGCAAAAATGTATTCTGCATGTGTTTGTCCCGGCCTGCTCGACGGTTTGGAAATAGTGGGTCTTACAGAGATGGAAGAAAAAGACAATAATAGAAAATAATACAGTGAGGAGAATGGCAAGCAAGCAGAGGGTATACAAGAGTGTGTATGGAAGAAATTAGGGGTTAGATGGACTTCAGGCTGTCCATGATAGATAGGCTGGACAGCACACATTTGAGGTGGATCAGAGAAGTGATGAGAATGGGAGAAGAATGACCAGCAAAGAAAACATGGGAGGAAGAGGATAGCAAGAAAGCACACAGAAGACTGAGATACAATGGAAAGACTCTATCAAGAGAAAAGGACTGGAACTCCAAGACTTACAAACCTGTACTATGGACTGGAAGGAGTGGCCAAAAATAGTGAGCACGTCCAACCCATGTATATGGGAAAAGTTGTTGAGAAAGAGAGAAAAGAGAAGAGCGTATACTATTAAATCATATGCATTTTGTGTCTGGTCCTGCTCTGTGTAAAGGGCTTTGGGTGCTTTGGACCCTTAAATAGTAAAGACTCTGTTCTAGATTATATGACCTTCACATGTCTTAATCCTGTAAAGTGCTGAGCCCCCCCTGTGAAATGCCAAGCGCTCAACTGCCACTGAAGCCACAGGACTAGGCCATTTGATACACAACATGGGGTGTGGGGGAGGAGGGACCCTAAAAACGCATGACAACCCAATGCACAGAAGTTGTGTATTGAAGTGCTGAGTTCAAATATCTGTCCAGTGTAACAAAGGCTTTGGGGTGGGGAGAGGAGGATGGAACAGTGTCCCAAACACTCTCCAGAACATTGAAAAAGAGGCCCTCCTGCAACAGGAGAGTAAAAATGCACCTTCTTTGATCCCTAATTCCATTGAGGGTCATCTCAAGGGCTTAGGGCCAGCCCTGCCTAGTTCTCTCTGCTGGTAGCACTGCTTGCTTTACATATTTAATGAGATTTTATGATTTTAGGCATTGTAAACTATAGTTGCTTCCGTAGACCTCTTAGACCTTCCTTCACCTACCTTCAATATACCTGTCAAGTTTCACAGGATGTGCTCTAAATTCCAGAAGGGAGAATGCTGACTTCGCACAGCGGGAATGAAAGAGCCACAAAGCATTACATTGTCATACAAATTACATGACAGGCTTGGAGACTGGAGTGGAGATAGGGGAGCAGCAAGTGTGGAAAGAACCTAGGATTGTATAGTTTGTTTAGGAATGTGTTTTGTGTGCATCTCATGGAGAAAGGAATGTGATATGTTCTGTATTTTACAATGTAGACTATGCAAGGAAAGAGTTGTTCAACTGAAAGTGTATTTTATATATATCTCATTAAACTCTTGAAAATGTCACTTAATGTCATACTTAATAATTTCTGCATATTCAACTCCAATTGATGTCAATGGAAGCTTTGCATACAAATTAGTTGCAGGATACAGATGAGGATTTTTGGGGAAGCGGGTTTTTTATTTTTTTTATTCTGAACTTTTACACATGTAATTTGTTCTTCAGCGAGCAGAACAAGGTTCCTTTTCATCAGACATTTAACGTGTTTTTGTGTAACACTGGCTGGTACAGGCAAAGCATTATCGATTATGAAAATGTGTTGCTAATCTTATGTGTGTTACAGAATGCCATGTATGGTAGTAGTGAGAATATCTAACCTATGCTGAAGGGCTTCCTCTTCAGAATTACTGTGTTGAAGGTGGAAGGGATATTTAGGCACAGGTATTGGGTTTATCAACAAATACCCTGCTTTGATAGAACACTGATCACTTCCCTGCCATAGCTAAGCTGTTACTGCCACAAACGCATCTTCTCACTGAGATGCAAGATCATACGGAAAGATCATATGCTCTGTTGCTTTGTCCCAGTTTTCTATGTGTCAACACAGTTTTCACCATATATAGCAATAATGAAAAACTGATACTTTGCAAAAGCTTCCCTGAGAGCTCCTGCCACGCAAGGAGACACTGGGAGATCCCTCTTCTGTTCTGTGCTGGAGGTCTGCACCCAGGGCTGGATTACCCAATAGGCAGACTAAGCATGTGCTTAGGGCACCAGCAAAGCAGGGGGCATCAAAAAAATGAGATTTTTTTTTAAATTTGATATTTAATATTTCAAAAAAAGCATCGAAGTAGTCATCATGGGAAAAATCAGAACTTTGTTAGACTTCCTTACACTCCACTACACACTCTTCCCCCGTTTTTCTGTTCTCTTTTTATTACTTATCCCCACCTAAACCAGGGGGCCGTCCTACTAACGTAGATCGAAATAATGCGAGGAAATCAGAGACTGTAACTGATCATCCTACTCCTGGTGGTAAAACAGACATTGTTCTAGAAGGTGTGGGTGTGTCAGAGACTGAACCTGCTCATGCTGTAAATAATAGGAGAAAAGATCTTGGTATGGGGGTTGATTTCAGTACCGATGATGTAGCTTACTGGATAGATCATGGACCAAATGACTGTCAACACCACACTGGGCCATTTGAGAAATCATGTCGGACTTTTGGCAAACAAACAAGATATTGTCCACAAAAAAATATTTTTCGGCATGAAAGCGAATAGTGAGAAATACACTCGAGAATGGCTACTGTATTCACCATCAACAGGGTCTGTGTACTGTTTTGTTTGCAAACTTTTTGCATATAAACCTTCAACATCCCGGTTTGCTGCAGATGGATTTAGTGACTGGCGGAATACTGTTTTAATTGAACAACATGAAAATAGCACTACTCACAAAGATTCAATGTTGACATATTTAAATCGAAGACAGCGCTTTGGATTGACACAAAAATTGGAAGAACAAATTAAAGGGGAACGTGAATACTGGCAACATGTCTTGCAGCGTGTTATAGCTGTTATTCAAACATTAGCTGAACGTGGTCTGCCTTTCCGGGGATTAAATGACACATTTGGATCATTGCAGAATGGAAATTCCTTGGGATTGTTGGAGCTTGTGGCTCAGTTTGACCTATTTTTAGCAGGCCATATCTCAAAATATGGGAATGCTGGCAAAGGTAACCCATCATACTTATCCAAGACAATATGTGATGAACTCATTGGTCTAATGAGTGACAAAATTTGTTCAGCTATGGTGGATGAAATAAGTACTGCTGGATACTTCAGTTTATCTGTCGACTCTATACCTGATCTTTCACATATTGGTCAATTGAGTATTGTACTAAGATATGTGTCTCCCACAGATGGAAAACCAGTTGAACGATTTATAACATTCCTCTATTTGAAAAGCCACACTGGTGAAGAAATGGCAAATCAAGTACTGCATTATCTGTGCCAAGTTTGCAAAATAGATTTCTCAAAGTGCAGAGGTCAATCTTATGACAACGCTGCCAACATGTCAGGGCGTTATCAAGGAATGCAGAAGAAGCTTTTAGAACGAACAAATATGCCATATTCATACCATGTGCTGCACACTCTCTCAATTTTGTTGGCCGCAGTGCTGTTGATTGTTGTCCGGTGGCAGTAAGGTTTTTCTCAACAGTCCAGTTACTTTATACATTTTTCTCTGCCTCAACACACCGATGGGCAGTTCTTAAAACATATTTGGGCAATGATCGTGTGTTGAAATCTCTTTCTAATACTCTCTGGGAGGCACATGCAGTGGCAACAAGTGTAATTCTGGAGTCCTACTCAAAGATTGTGGATGCATTAGAAAGTATAGCTGAAGACCAATCACAAAAGGGAGAAACTATACGAGAGGCAGAAAACATTGCAAACAAGATGCAAGAATTAGAGTTTGACCATGTGGAATGAAATTTTACAACACTTTTACCACACAAGTCAAGCTCTCCAAGAAAAACAATTGGATTTGAAAACATGTGCAGACCTCTGTCAATCATTAGCAGTCCACTTACACACTTTGAGGAATGATTTTGAAAGATTTGAATACATATCAAAAGATATCTTGCCTGATACTAACTACAAAGAAGCCCAGTCCCGCAAGTGAATCAGGAAAAAACAAGCAAATGATAGCAGTGCAACAGAAACAGCATTGAATCCTAGAGACAAATTTCACGTATCTACTTACCACGCTATAATTGATACACTTGAAGCTCATATGAAGAGGAGAGGTGAAGTGTACAAAGACGTATCAAGTAGATTTTCTTTTCTAAAGGATATGGACTTATCTGACGAACAATATTCACAAGGTTCCCAAAAGCTAGTTGACTCATACCCTGTTGACTTGAACATGAATCTCTGTGGAGAAGTACGGCAGTTCCACTGTTATATGCGCGCAAAGTTTAATGAAACAGGAAAAATGAAATTCAGTCACATTGATCTTCATGACACAATATTGAAAGACGGAATACAATGTGTATTTCCAAATGTAGAGATCGCACTACGTATTTTTCTAACATTTATGATTACTAACTGCTCCGCAGAACGCTCTTTTTCTCAGCTGAAAAGAATAAAAAAACCCTCAGAGAACAACAATGTGTCAGGACAGACTTGATTCACTTTCCCTATTGTGTATGGAAGCAGACATGCTTCGTCGAGTCAGCTTCGATGAACTTATCCAGAATTTTGCAATCAGAAAATCTAGAAAGAAGCTATTTTAACTTCAGCATACATGTAAGTTTTGTGTTATTTCAAAAAATAAAATTTTATTTTACAGTATAGTATTGTTTTTACTTTGAATTACATATGGGGGGCACCATAATCTTTTCAGTGCTTAGGGCCTCTAAAGGTCTTAATCCGGCCCTGTTTGCACCAGGAAATTTCCTGACAATCTCTTCAGACCAGATCATATAGGAGCTGGAATCACTAAATGAAGATCTGTGTGCTGAAAGCTGGGCCTCGAGTCCCAGAAAATCCACTGAGAAGAAAGTTGAACATCCAAACAAATAGTGTAGATTTTGACCTCCAAAGTCTCTGGGAAATTGATACTTCTATGTA
>NW_020708944.1:0-6316 GCF_002925995.2 Terrapene triunguis
TGTTGACGTCACCAGGCATCACCATCACGCCAGGTGACTCAGGAGGGTGGAAAATCACAAGTGTCAATGAAGCCTTCCTGCACTAGGCCTGAACCAAACTCCTTCCATGTTTAAACTCTAATCGACCTCAAAAGCCAGGTGCAAGTGAAATGTGTAAGCGGCTTGATATCAGTGGTAAACCCCCCTTTTTGCAGTATAATGAGGCCTGCATACCTCTGGCCAAAGGAAATCAAAGGAACGGGACAAGATAGTAGTTCAAGAAGTTACTAACGAGCTGAACTTATAGCTGCCAACATAAACTAACTGCTTAAATGTAATTGCTATTTGCTTAGTAATTGTTACCAGGGATGGGAGGGGTGGAGAGAGAGGAATGGGGGGAGGGAAGGGAGGGGTAGCGGGGGAAGGGGGGGGGTGAGGCTTGACTGTAAAGGTATAAAGGAAAAAAAACTGTTTCTGTTACTGTGCTCGATTTGAGACGTGCCTGTCTCCTAGCACCGCTTTGAGATCTCAAATAAACTTTGTTTGCTTCTCCACCTGGTGTGTTTATTGGCGCAAAGCATGCCGGGCAACGAACCCCTGTTGCTTTGCCTCGGGCACCTCTGTGCCAGCAACAGTTTTTGGCGCCCAACGTGGGGCTCGAGGCTGAAATTTAGCCTTGCCCGGATCCCTCCTGGAGGCCGACGGACTACGGCGACGACCGACGCCCAGAGCTCACCGGTGACTTCATCGGGGGCCTCAGCGGAGACGTGGTTTGGTCGACCCCGGAGGGCACAACGGTGCAACGCGCTCGAGTAGTGGAGAAGCAGCTGTGGCCGCGGGCGACGGTGGGGAACCGGTCCTGTGGATAGGGCGACGATGCAGAACCGGACCCTTGGATAAGGTAGGAACAGTCCAGTGGGGACTTTATCTGTCTTGACCTGGGGACGCCCAGTGTCTACCTGTTTTGACTTGGGGACGCCCAGAGTCTCCCTAATATGGGGCAGGGACAGAGTACGGCAGGCAGGGCAAGGTGTACACCCTTGGAATGCATTCTGGTGAACTGGAAAGTGTTTGGATCGGATCCGTTGATTAAAAGTAAACTGAAAAGATTCTGTACAGTAGACTGGCCTCAATATCAGCTAGAGGACCAGGAAAGGTGGCCACCGGAGGGATCACTCAATTATAATACGATCCTTCAATTGCTTTTGTTTTGTCAGCGTACGGGTAAATGGAATGAACATATGTATGTACAGTTGTTTATGTTGTTAAGAGATAGGTCAGATCTTTTGCAAAGGTGTAATTTGACTCCGTCAGGTTCGGTAGTAACTACAGTTAGTCCCCAGAACCCTCCTCCGGTTGTGATGGCAGAGTCGGTGTCCCCTTCGGCTCCAACACCCCCACCATATAAAGACAGGGTCTCTCAGGTCCCAGAGATTGCCCCCTCGGTGGGATTCTATCCATTACTTACTGAGACTCGGATAGCCCGCCCTGGATCAGACAATCGCCCGGCCACTACTATGCAGGTTTACACCCATGTGCCTTTTAACCCCGTGGACCTGGCAGCTTTTAAGGCACAGGCAGGGGAATTCTCTACGAACCCAAGCAAGTTTATCTCAGCCTTTGAAGGGTGTCTGGCTAGCTGTAAACCTGACTGGGATGACTGTAATGTCCTTATGCGGACCCTGTTGTCTGAGGTGGAGCGTAATCAGGTTGTGTCTAAAGCAAGGGAGGAGGCACAGAAGAGACATGAACTGAATCCACATCACGTCCCTACTGTTGCAGTCCAGGTCCCCCTAGCAGATCCCGGGTGGAATCCTAATGACCCTGCGGGCCAAACGCGTCTCACTGTATACAAGGAGCTCCTATTACATGGTCTCCGACACTCAGCTGTCCGACATAACAATTGGGCTAAGCCTTATGAGCTAGCACAGGAGCCAAAAGAGAGTCCGGTTGCTTTTCTGCAGCGTATCCGGGATACCATCAGGCAAACTACTAATGCAAACCCTGATGAACCGGAAACTGAGGCAATCATAAAGGGTATCTTTACCAGCCGTGCAGCCCCTGATATTAAAAGGAAACTGCAGAAAAAGGAGGATTTGATGGGCATGACCATAGCACAGATTCTGGAAACTGCAAACAGGGCTTACAGCCTTAGGGAGGAAGAAAAGGAAAAGAGGCAAGCGAAAATGATGGTTGCAGCAGTACAGGCCGGTGGCAAGGGAAAATTCCAGGAAGGTGGAAGGGGCCGGGGAATGAGAGGACGTGGACATGGGCGCCCTGGCTCACAGGAAAGGCGTCTGGGTCGCAACCAGTGTGCCAGATGCCGAAAGGAGGGACATTGGAAAAATGAGTGCCCCGAGAGGGAAGGTACCCCTATGATGGCAGCGGAGGATCAAGAATAGGGGTGTCAGGGGAGACGGACTATCCTGCCCCCGGAACCCCGAGTAAAAATGCGGGTGGGAGATTCAGACATAGACTTTTTAATAGACTCTGGAGCTGCACGAACCGCTGTAAACCAACCCCTGCAGCTGCCTGTGGCAGATTCCCTCACTGTGGTGGGTGCCACAGGGAAAGGAACCAAGTGCCCAGTATATGCCCCAGCGGAATGTGCTTTGGGAAACAGAACTCTATCTCACAAACTAGTTTACCTCCCCGATTGTCCAACGCCTCTATTGGGACGGGACCTGCTTTGTCGCTTAGGTGCCACCCTGCATTTCACCCAAGATGAAATAACCCTCACCTTACCCCCAGAGAATGCCTGGATAATGACTCTTGCAACTGAGCCCTCAGCCATGCAAGCCCCAGAATGGAGCCAGTGGGAAAAGCAGGTTTTTCCTCTGGTATGGGCATCAGGGGTCCCAGGGAAGGCAAACCGTCAGACCCCTGTTCATATTCAGCTTCTCCCAGGCAAAAGCCCAGTGCGAATCAAACAGTATCCGATTAAGAGGGAAGCCAGAGAGGGACTGCAAGAGACTATAGATCGGTTCCTAGAGTGCGGTGTACTACGAGAATGCCAGTCAGCTTGGAACACCCCCATTCTGCCCGTGCGAAAGCCCAATGGCACATACCGGCTGGTTCAGGACCTAAGGGCGGTTAATGAGCGGGTTAAGACTCTGCACCCCCTTGTTCCAAACCCGTATACACTGTTGGCCTCTATAGGGGGGCAGTATACCCATTTTTCTGTCCTAGATTTGAAGGATGTTTTCTTCACGATTCCGGTCGACACCCAATCTCAGGAGATTTTCTCCTTCGAGTGGGAGGACAACAGAAGGGTTAAAAAGCAGCTTTGCTGGACCGTGCTGGCCCAGGGATTTAAAAATTCCCCCACTTTGTTCGGCCAGGCTTTGACCAGAGACTTGGAGGAGTGGGACAATGAAGACAGGGTCCTCCTCCTGCAATATGTGGATGACTTGTTGATTGCTGCTGTGGGTCTAATCCCTTGTCTTAAAGCCACTGTGAGCCTCCTGAACTTTGTTGGACTCAGAGGATATCGAGTAGCACAGAGTAAGGCTCAGATTGCTCTCCCAGAAGTACGGTATTTAGGATTTTACATCAGGCAGGGGGAACGTCAGCTTTCAAATGAAAGAAAGGAAGCTATCTGTCAAATTCCTATTCCAAGCAATCGTAAACAACTCAGGGCATTTCTGGGCATGGCAGGCTTCTGCAGAATATGGATCCCAGAGTTTGGACTGTGGGCTAAACCCTTGTATGAATGCGTTAAGGGAGCGGATCATGACCCCTTTCACTGGTCCCCAGAAGCGGACAGGGCATTTAAAATCTTAAAAAGGAAACTAATGGAAGCTCCAGCTCTAGGCCTGCCGGACCTAGTTAAGCCATTCCAACTGTATGTGCATGAACGGAGAGGGGTGGCCCTGGGAGTGCTTACCCAGCTATTAGGTGCCTGGAAGCGTCCTGTGGCATATTTCTCTAAACAACTGGATCAAGTTTCAAAGGGATGGCCAGCCTGTTTGAGGGCGGTCGCAGCAACTGCCCTAGTCCTTGGGGAAGCTGAGAAATTGACACTGGGAGGAGTTGTGCAAGTGTATACTCCCCATATGGTTCAAGCCCTGCTGGATACTAAGGGTGGTCTCTGGCTTACACAGGCTCGGGTTGCTCGGTATCAAGCAAAACTGTTAGAAAATCCTGAAGTTACCCTACAGACCTGTCCCTCCCTTAACCCAGCCACCCTGTTACCGGAGACAGAGGAGCAGGAACATGACTGTCTGGAAATCATAGATGTCCAATACTCCAGCCGCCCAGACTTAAAAGATCAACCCCTCCCCAATGCTGATTATGAGTGGTATACTGACGGCAGCAGTACAGTTGTAAACGGACAGAGGAGGGCAGGCTATGCTATTGTATCTCTCCATAAGACTGTGGAAGCAGAGGGTTTACCTGCTGGGACATCAGCTCAGCTGGCTGAATTGGTAGCCTTAACCCGTGCACTTGAACTGTCAAAAGGAAAAAAGGTTAACATTTTTACTGATTCCAGATATGCCTTTGGAATACTACACGCCCATGCCGGTCTGTGGAAGGAAAGAGGAATGTTGACAGACCAAGGTTCTCCGGTTAAACATGGGCCTCAAATTCTCCGGCTTTTAGAAGCGGTACAGCTCCCCTCAGAAGTAGCAGTGATACACTGCAAGGCTCATCAAAGAGAAGATCAAGATGTGGCTAAGGGTAATGCCAGGGCGGACAGAGAGGCCAAGCGAGCTGCTACCCTGGAACCACAGGAAGCTAAAGATGCCCATATGCATGCCCTCATCCCATCAGTGGGGGAGCTCCCGACCCCTCAGTACTCTCACGAAGAGAGGAACCTAGCCAACACACTTAGGCTCCGGGAAAAGGAGGGATGGCTCCACTCCACGGAAGGAAAAATCCTCCTACCAAGGAATCTAATACGGCCAGTACTACAGAAACTACATCAGTCTACCCACACAGGTAGAGAAGCTCTTTCCCAGCTTATGAATAAATACTTTCTAACCTCTGGACTTAGGCCTCTGGCCTCCCAGGTGCAGGCTGAATGTTTAGTCTGCCAAAAGAACAACCCTCGACCTGGAGTGTCAGTGCCACCAGCCACTCTGGAACCTACCCCAGGCCCAGGACTAGTTTGGCAAATAGATTTTACTGAGTTCCCCCGGACCCAAGGATTCAGATACCTTCTCGTCTTAGTGGACCGATTCAGCGGATGGCCTGAAGCCTTCCCATGTCGTAACAACACTGCCAAAACGGTGGCTCTTAAGTTTGTCAAGGAAATCATTCCTCGCTTTGGACTCCCCCAGTGGATGGAATCTGACAACGGAACACACTTTACATCCCAAGTTGTTCAGAAGATATCGGATGCCCTGCAAATCCCCTGGAAGCTCCACACTCCATGGCGACCGCAGGCCAGTGGGGTAGTGGAACGCACAAATCAGACACTTAAGCGGCACCTCTCAAAGGTCTGCCAAGAGGCTTCCCTTAGGTGGCCTGATGCTCTACCCCTTGTTTTGCTCCGCATTCGCGCTCTCCCTAAGGGCAGGTTAGGGCTCAGTCCCTTCGAGATTATGTTTGGAAGGGCATGGCCTATGAACGGTACACCGGTTCTGGCAGGGGAGTGGGAGGTAGGCTGTGGTTTCTTATCTCAGTACATGTGCTCTCTGTCTGCTGTTCTTTGTTCTCTCCACAGGTACACCAAAGATTTGCAGCCTCTCCCGCTGGATGCCCCGATCCACTCCTTGCAGCCAGGTGACTCCGTACTCGTTCGGACCTGGAAGGACGAGCCTCTCCAAGAGAAGTGGAAGGGACCCCACACCGTCCTGCTGGTCTCCCATACAGCAGCAAAGGTCGAAGGACACAAGAACTGGATTCATCACTCTCGCCTGAAAGCAATGCCTGCTCCTGAACGGTGGACCGTCCAGCCTGCAGAGAAGACTGCCAGCGACGACCTGGGACTTAAGCTGTTATTCAAAAGACAATAAGGCCTGCTGGGAATGCCCTGTGATCTCTTTGGACAGTCACAGCGTACTCCCCGCGAAAACTCTGAGCGTTGGTTGTGTTTGTTTTCACAGGGCCGGCCTAACCTGGTGGCCTGGTCCCTTTTGCTTTTAGTCTGCCTGCTATTGGTAATTGTTATTTTGTGGGTATTTGGGGAATTGTAATTGTCAGGCCCTAGGGTCACCCTCCTCCTGATTGCTTGTTTTAAGATGCTCCTCCGTAAGCTTTGTGCCCCCCGTTCCCCAGAAGTCCCGGCATACCCTCTCATTGAGGACCCCAGCTTCATAGCACTCAATCATATCTTGTCCACAGAGTATGAGAAAACTCAGCCAAAAGCTTGTTGAGTATTCTCAAAGGAGGG
>NW_020708945.1:0-1410 GCF_002925995.2 Terrapene triunguis
TGTAAGCAGAGTCAGGATGAGCTCTACCCTGACATCTGGTGGTGAATTATGGTGAGTGTGGAAAAGAACTCCAGGGGCGGATCTCATTTGCATAGGAACACCCACACGCCTAGCATGAGCCCACAGCAACCAAAAGTGGTTACTTGGGCTGGTGTGGGATCCCCAGTTTCTCTGTTATTGGGGCAGGAAGAATAAAGTTTTGTTACCCTGATTCTGTGAATCAAGGCCAGTGGAACTGTTGTATGACAGAAGGACTGAGTGAATCCGTCACCATTACCTAAGTAGCATTTGCTTGTCAAGGGGCATGGGTTACAAAACCCAGTGAATTGAGAGAGGATGGGAACAGGTATTTGTACCTGATGGTATGGGCCCCCCTCTGAGGGTCCAAAGCACCAATTGCACTGCCTCCTCTCTCCACTGTTGAATGTCAGAGCTAACTTTGATTCCCGTAGGAGTCTAGTTACAGGCTGCTGAGCTGAATTCACTTTGGGCCAATGGTGCACCAGCACTGGGGCTCCCCTACTATACTAGGAGCTGAAATCGCTAAGAGCTGAAATCACAAAAGAGCTGATGTTATTAAGAGCTGAGATCACTGAGTGCTGTGTTAACTAGTGGGGGAGCCTGAAGCTATTTTGCTCAGCAGCTGACGGAGCAATTTGTGGGGACAACTGGAGGAGCAGCGAGCGGTGTGGAGACTTGCGGGGCCGGTTGGAGTGGCCCAAGGAACGGCGAGTGGAGCTGTTTGCGGGGACGGCTGGAACGGCTCACAGGTCGGTGAGCGGAGCGGAGCGGAGCGGCTTGTAGAGCGGAGCAGTTCGTGGGATGGCAGGAAAGTGGACTGGCTCGTGGTAAAGGCTGTGGCGGAACCCCCACGGAGAAACAGATGGCTGGCCAGCCTCGGATCACGTAAGGTGCCCCTTAACACCCTGCGTGCTCCCCCCTTTTACTCTGGGGCTGCACGGATCAGGGACAGAGACTTTGGGGGTTGTTGGACTTTTGGGACTTTGGGTGGTTGCTGGACCCAAGAGACTTTGGGGGTGTTGGACTTTGGGGACTCTGGGTGATTTTTGGGTTGCTGGATTCAAGAACCAAAGGGAAAGGACACAGCCCAATTTGCTGGGGTGGGTTTTGCTCATGGTTTGTGTTATGAATCCTGTTTGTGGTGTTTTTTCCAATTTTATGCTGATGTTGTGTACCTCATGTTATTAAACATTTTCTGCTACACTCAGACTCCGTGCTTGCGAGAGGGGAAGTATTGCCTCTTAGAGGTACCCAGGGGGGTGGTATGTAATTGTCCCAGGTCACTGGGTGGGGGCTCGAGCCGGTTTTGCATTGTGTTATTGAAATGGAACCCCTAGATACAGAACCCGGCCCTTGTTGCTGCCAACTAGATGGGCAGAAGGGTTACAT
>NW_020708946.1:0-5758 GCF_002925995.2 Terrapene triunguis
GAACCCGGCCCTTGTTGCTGCCAACTAGATGGGCAGAAGGGTTACATTTTTGGGGGCTCGTCCGGGATACCCTGGGTCAGTACCCCTCGCAAGCACCTGTTGAGTGTTCCACTGCATTGGGAAACAATTGTGGTTATATTTTGAGGAAATTACTGTTTGTATAATGGCTAATATGTCAGGTTTGTTGGGCCCCGGCCCTGCAGCCTCTAGCTCAGGGGCTGCAGCCTCAGCCAATGATTGGGCAAAAGCACTGGGGCAAATATTGGAAAAGGTTGTGCTGTCCCAGGCTATGTTAAACTCTTGTCGTGAGTTAAGATTATTTTCTGGGTTAGAGGAGTTCGAACCCTGGTTGGAGCATACCACTGAAATGCTGCAGGAGTGGGCCGTACCTGAAGCAGAAAAGCGAAGATGTCTAATAGAGAGCCTTAGCGGCCCAGCATTAGATGTGATTCGCACCCTGAAGCTCATTGACCCTGGGGTCAGTGTGAAGGACTGCCTAGAGGCCCTTGATCATACCTTTGGGAGCGTAGAGGGCCCTGAAGACAGTTACTGTAAGTTCCTTAATTCCCGACAGCAAATTGGCGAGAAGATTTCAGCCTATATACAGAGGCTGGAGAGACTCCTTCAGAGAGCTGTCATGAGGGGAGCAGTGACTGCTGAACAGATGGATCGGACCAGACTGGCTCAAATTATAAGAGGAGCTCAGTATCAGAACCCGATTCTACTCCATCTCCAGCTAAGAGAACGACGGGAACATCCCCCAAGTTATTCCCAGCTGATAAAGGAGGTCAGAGAAGAGGAAGAAAGGCAGGCTGCCAGCGAGTTTTGGGAAGCCCAAACATTGGAGCCAGCCGGCACAACACCACTGCAAACGGCCAGTGTACTGATGGTGAGCACCACAGAGGAACTTGCCCAACAAATGCAGGTCCTGACAGAACGGATAGCTGAACTGCAAAGCACCATTGACCGAGCTAAGACTTCCAGGAATAAGGCGCCTCTGACTGTGGCGATGGAGAAGTCAGCATTTAGAGCCACCATCCCACCTGGGCGAAGGGGGAAAGGACAATTCTTCTGCTACCGATGTGGTCAGGACGGACACAGTGCTGGCAAGTGCCATAATGAAGAAAACCCCTCCTTAGTGTATGGAAAGCTGAAGATCAGTTGGGAGAGATCCGGTAGCTGCCAGAGGGTCCGGGGACGGGGACCACCCAGGCCTGCAGGAGTTGAAGATTCCCCCAGGAACGACCGTCCAGCTGGGATCCCCGCAGGACTGATAGGGCCTCGAGCAGAGGTCATGGTGAAGATTGAAGGGGCGGAGTGTAAAGCCGTGCTTGACACTGGATCTCAAGTGACTATTATATTTCAGTCATTCTACCAACAGATGCTTAGGCACCTGCCTATACAGCCACTGACTGGCGTTGGTCTGTGTGGCCTCAGCATGGATGAATACCCCTACCAAGGGTATGTCATAGTGCACCTGGAATTCCCAGAGGAGGTTGCTGGGGTAAGAGAAGAGGTGGACACAGCTGCATTAATATGCCCTGACCCTAAAGGGACCTCTGATGTGTCTGTGCTGATAGGGACCAACTCCAGTCTCTTCAAGGTGCTCGCGGATTACTGCAGACGACGGGCTGGGGACCAGTACCTGAATACCCTGATGATCCATACGCTTTGTGCTGAAGCCTATAGGAAGATTGAGGGTGCTAAAAAGGAGACGTCTGAGCTACCGATTGGGGCGCTGAAGTACATGGGCACAACCCCCTTAGTAGTACCTGCAAGGACAGAGCAGGAAGTGCTTGTCATGAGTACCCGGCTGAAAGGCAGTAAAGGGGCATTAGCAATGGTAGAGCAGCCAGTTGAAGGAGAGCTCCCGGAGGGAGTGCTGGTCCCCAGTGGAGTCATAACCCTACCTGCTGAAGCCCAGGAAAAGGTGACTATACTGATTGCTAATGAAACAAGTCGAGATGTTGTTGTGAAGCAAGGACAAAAGATAGCAGACCTCTTCGAGCCTGAATCAATTGTAAACCCCCAGTGTGAGACTCAAGTTCCGACAATAGACCCAGCAAAGTTTGACTTTGGAGATTCACCGTTGTCTGAGGAGTGGAAAGATCGCCTGAGGAGGAAACTTTGTGAAAGATCCAAGGTGTTCTCATTGCATGAGTGGGATGTGGGATGTGCAAAAGGAGTAGAGCACAACATCAGACTACATGACTCTCGACCCTTCAGGGAGAGATCTAGGAGGATTGCCCTCTCCGAGATGGAAGATGTGCGACAACATCTTCAGGAGCTGGCTGCGAATGGCATCATTACAGAGTCCCGCAGCCCATACGCCTCACCCATTGTGGTGGTCCGTAAAAAGAATGGGAAAATCCGGATGTGTATTGACTACCGCACCCTCAACCGCCGTACTGTGGTTGACCAGTACACAATGCCCCGAGTCCAAGATGCCTTAGACTGTTTGCTAGGAAGCCAGTGGTTCTCTGTGTTGGATCTTCGGAGTGGATACTACCAGATCCCTCTGGGTGAAGAAGATAAGGAGAAGACAGCCTTCATCTGCCCATTAGGGTTTTATCAGTTTGAACGCATGCCCCAAGGGATTTCTGGAGCACCTGCCACATTTCAACGTCTTATGGAGAAAGTTGTGGGAGACATGAATTTACTGCAAGTGTTAGTTTATTTGGATGACCTGATTGTGTTTGGAAGAACCTTGGAGGAGCATGAAGAAAGACTTCTTAAAGTGCTTGATAGGTTAGAGGATTATGGTTTGAAGCTTTCAATTGACAAATGCCAGTTCTGCAGGACCTCAGTGAAGTATGTGGGTCACATCGTGTCCCAAGAGGGTGTGAGTACTGATCCCGATAAAATAGAAGCACTCACTACATGGCCATGTCCAAGTAACTACAGAGAACTCAAGACCTTTCTTGGGTTTAGTGGCTACTACCGCAGATTTGTGAAAAACTATGCTACGATTGTAAAACCTCTGAATGATCTTACCAGGGGATACCAGTCCAGCAGGAACAAATCTAAGACCAAGAATAAGGGGAGGTCCCCAAAGCCTCCTGTGCAGAGACACTATGGCCCCTTCGAACCATTTGGGCCACGGTGGGATGAGAGATGTGAAAGGGCTTTTCGAGAAATCATTACTTGCCTAACTCATGCTCCAGTCCTAGTCTTTGCTGACCCAAGCAAACCATTTATCCTGCATACTGATGCCAGTTTGGAGGGTCTGGGAGCAGTACTGTACCAGGAACTGGAAGGAAAACGTAAACCTGTAGCCTTTGCCAGCCGAGGACTGTCTGATAGTGAAACTCGCTATCCCACCCACAAGCTGGAGTTCTTGGCCTTGAAATGGGCCATCACTGAGAAATTTCGGGACTACTTATATGGTGCTCAGTTCCAGGTGTGGACAGACAACAACCCACTGACCTATGTGTTAACAAGTGCTAAGCTGGATGCTACAGGGCAAAGATGGGTGGCCGCTTTGGCTAGCTATGACTTCAGCATTCAATACCGATCAGGGAGAAGCAATGTAGATGCAGATGCATTGTCCAGGCGTCCACAGGCACCAGGAGTTGCTGTGATACCCACAGATGGAGTGAGGGCTATTTGCAGTGTGAGTCGCCGGGAGCCAGAGTCCCATGAAAGTCTTCATGGATGTGCTGCAGAAGCTTTGGGCCTGCCCCCTGAATGCGTGCCTTCTGCTTCAGTGAACTATATTGCGTTGGACCAATCTCCTTTGCCGATGCTCAATGCGGCGGACTGGCAGGAAGCCCAGCTGCAAGATATTGACATTCGTGATACACTACTTGCCAAAAGGGAGGGGCGAAGCCCAGCTGTGGTTGTCCCACCTAACCCGGAGGGTAAACTACTATTGAGAGAATGGACCAAACTGAAACTGATTCAGGGAGTGCTACACCGAGTGACCACAGACCCTTTACAAAAGCAACGAGCACAGCTAGTGCTGCCAAAACAGTACAGAGCCCTGGCCATGAGGGCCCTGCATGATGACTTTGGACATTTAGGGATGGAGAGGACCCTGGAACTTCTTCGTAGTAGGTTCTATTGGCCTCGGATGGCTGAAGATGTTCGCAGGAAATGTGAGACCTGCGCTCGATGTGTTCAAAGGAAAACTCTGCCCACGAGGGCTGCATATCTGAAGAACATCACCAGCAACAAACCTCTGGAGCTGGTATGCATTGATTTCTTGTCTTTAGAAGTAGACAAGAGAAATATTGGGAACATTCTAGTAGTGACTGACCATTATACGCGATATGCCCAGGCATATCCCACACGTGATCAGAGGGCCACCACTGTTGCTCGAGTACTGTGGGAGAAATATTTCTCAGTTTATGGATTTCCAGCCCGGATACACTCGGATCAGGGGCGGGACTTTGAGAGTCACCTTCTGAAGGAGGTTCTGAGGATAGCGGGAATTAAAAAGTCTAGGACAACGCCTTATCACCCTCAAGGTGATCCACAGCCAGAGAGGTTCAACCGAACCCTATTAGATATGTTGGGGACTTTGCGGCCAGAGCAGAAGGCAACCTGGAGCCAACATGTCGCATTTCTGGTACACGCCTACAATGCCACAAAGAATGATGCTACAGGAGTCACCCCATATCTCTTAATGTTTGGGCGAGAACCAAGATTACCCATAGACCTGTGCTTTGGTGTATCAGAGGATGGAGATAGCTATGAAACTCATCAGCAATATGTATCCCGACTAAGAGAAAAGCTGCGGGATGCTTATCATTTAGCTACATCTGCGGCTCGGAAGAATGCAGACCGGAACAAACATCGATATGATGCTAGGGTACGTCTGCAAGAACTCCAGCCGGGGGACAGAGTCCTGCTGCGAAATTTGGGTATTACTGGCAAACACAAGATAGCTGACAGATGGAAGGCAATACCTTACTTGGTGATGGAAAAGCTGGGAGACCTGCCGGTCTACAAGATCAAACCTGAAGATGGTCCAGGGCAGACAAAGACAGTGCATAGAAACCTTTTGCTCCCTGTGGGGGAATTGGTAGACACCCCGTATGAGATGGGCCACAACAGGGCAACCGGGCGGAACGAAGGTGCTGGACCAAAGCTGCCCTCCAACGTGGACAGCCAGCCCCCTGCAGCTAACCTACCCCTATGCAGCACATGCGAGAGTGAGTCTGAGGAGGAAGACACAACCATGGTGTATCCTGGGATGGAGACAAGATTTCAGTCTCGATCAGCATCAAAAGAGAGCTCCTCCTCTTCCGCCCTAAACCCCATGGCAGAAGTATTTAGGCCCATTCCTGAAACCCCTGGGCCACTGGTGGGACCCCCATGTGATGACACACACAGGTTATTGGACAGTGGAGACATACAGGTGGAGGATGTCCTGGGCACCTTGGACCCTCCACTGTTAGAACTAGAACTGCAGGAGCCTATGCCAGTAGCCGAGGGGCCCTCAAAGGAAACCTCCCCATCTGTCGTTCAAGAGGCTGTCCACTCTACCACAGTAACAGAGAGTCTCAATAGACGAGACAGGGTAATAAGACCAGTAAAACGATTGACTTATGATGCACCTGGGGTGACTAGTGAGGAACCAATATGTTTAGCACACAGGCTTGTGGAAGCTAAAGTGGGCTATCTGAGGCCCTTTGGAGGGAACCAGTGAGTTGGTATAATAGGGAGTGTGATTTGTCGGGACGACAAATTCTCGGCTGGGGGGAGGATGTAAGCAGAGTCAGGATGAGCTCTACCCTGACATCTGGTGGTGAAT
>NW_020708947.1:0-1067 GCF_002925995.2 Terrapene triunguis
CAGAACTCCAGTTACACAGCCCCATACTCATCAGGCAAGCTTCTTCCCGCATATCCATTATCCTCCTGGTCTGGGACACTAATAAACACTATAGTTAATTAATGACTGCTGTCCTGTAACCTCACATAAGGTGGTGTTTGAGCCTCGGTTACAAGTTAACTGAAGCTGCCACACAAAGTGAGCTGGCTTTCCAGCTGAATTCCTTTGTCTCTGGTTCACAGGGATCCAATGCAGTTTTAATCAAAACAAAACGTGAAGGGGAGCCTTACTTTAAACTGTTTACTCTTTCAGTCTGTAATCTCCTAGTTCTCTGCGCATTGGGTGATTTATTTCTACCTGCAGTTAGTCTTTTTTCTATACCCTTGCTGTCATTTGCACAGCATTGTTTTCCTCTGAGTGTCTGTATTTTTTGTTGTCATCCCAAACTCTTTGGCAAATGTTATATTTATTGTAAAACCAATCCCATTTCCCCTACTCATCCTTTCTTTCCAGTACTTTGATTCCATGGACCACCCAACCCTTCCTGTTCTCTTGTTAAAACTGGGGTCATGGTTTGGAACATTTCTGGTTTCGCTTTAGTCCCGGCTGCAGAACTAACTAGGGCCAAATCCTGATATCCATGGTCTGAAGCAAGTCTAAGACCTAGGCCACGTCTACACTATAGAGCCTATGCCAGCATAGCTATCTTGGTGTCCCCAGGCCAGCATACCCTCCATGCAGGTACAGTGTATGCTGATAAAAGTGCTTCTGTTGGCATGTAATATGACCTCCTGAACCATATGGGCTAAACTGACAGAAGCACTCTTCTGTTGGCATAGCTGCGTCTATCCAGGGTGTTTAGTCATCAGAGCTATGTCGGCTGGGGGCGGGGGGGAGTGATTTAACTTTGTATCGTAGCCCAGCCAGGCCCTTGTCTACACAGGGGTTTTCAGCCATCAGTGTAGTTACACTGATACAGCTTTGCTGGTGCAAACCCCTAATGTGGATGTGCTGCACCAATGTAACTGGTGCAATTCAAACCCCTAGTATCGACCTACTGCATCCATGTAAATTGGTGCAAACCCCCA
>NW_020708948.1:0-1021 GCF_002925995.2 Terrapene triunguis
CCCTAGTATCGACCTACTGCATCCATGTAAATTGGTGCAAACCCCCAATGTGGATGTGCTGACCTAATGTAAACCATGATTTGCACTGGTGCAGCTAACCCATCAGGTAAACTAGCTTACAAGTCACGGGTTGCACTGGTGCAATGGTTGTTATACATCGCGGTACAGGCAAGGTCTTAATAAAGGCTTCAGGAGTTGATTCTAAGACAGGGTCCCTCTTGTTTCTGATCTCTTCTATTCTCTTGTTCTTTTTTGCATTTGTATCTCAAGTCTTGCCTCAGTTCCACTAAAAATCCCAGTGAAGTGTTATACTCCCTTTCTGCCTTCTTTTTCTATTTTGCAAGGAGCAAGCCATAGGCCAGGTCTGCACACCAAAAACCAAATTCATTCATCATAAAAATGTCCAAATTTCACATAATGTAATCCTGTTGTAAACCAGAAACACGCTCCTGTGGTCAGCTACAGCCCTTTGTGCTGCCAGAACTGGATATATTTTCTTTCTTTTTTGGGGGGAGGGGGCGGGTGGGTAAAATTGATTAGTGTGTTTCTTCCATTTATGTGGCCCAGACTATCCATGTGGGTAAAATATCCCGTTGTAACTAGTCTGTTCTTTTCATAGACTGTTTGGATTTGTCATCTCTTTGTCCTGTTGCACGTCTGATGAGGAAAGTCTTAAGCAAACTGCTACTACCATCATCTTACTTCCCACATTCCCTTGAACTGTAAGTCTGCAAGGAAGATGTTGCCTTCCAAGAAATCAGCCAGGCTAAGCTGAGGAACAGATGGAAACAATCAATGCACTTATTTATGCAATTACCAAAACAAACCAAAAAAGCAAATGTCTTCAGTGATATCTGTGTATATAAAAATTATTAAAGATAAAAATATGTATGATGCCTCCTCTCTCATCCTTTGCATGTTACTTGTCTTTTTAGGGTATGTCTACACAGCAAAACCTTTGCTCAGCACCTGACCTAGCTTGACTCTAGCAAGGGTGGGTAACAACAGCAATGATGCCAGT
>NW_020708949.1:0-1927 GCF_002925995.2 Terrapene triunguis
TGAACAATTTATGAATTTACCCTGTATAAGCTTTATACAGAGTAAAATGGATTTATTTGGGGTTTGGATCCCATTGGAAGCTGGGTGTCTGGGTACTAGAGACAGGAACACTTGCTAAGCCGTTTTCAGTTAAGTCTGCAGTTTTGGGGGTGCAGATCAGACCCCGGGTCTGTGTTGCAGCAGATTAGAGTATCTGGCTCAACAAGACGGGGTTCTTAAATCCCAAGCTGGCAGGGAAAACGGGCTCAGAGGTAGTCTCAGCACATCAGGTGACAGTCCCAAGGGGGTCTTTGTGACCCAATCCGTCACATGGGGAAAGATAGCCAGGGCGGGACAGCTGCCAACCAGGGCTGCTTTGTCCAGAGGTGCAAATGGCCGGGAACAAGGATAAAGCAGGCTTGAAACACCTGCCTGTCATAGAGGAGCCTTTTCAGAAGGTGGCCCTGGACTTGGTGAGGGATGAATGGGAGGGGAAGGCCTCCCCTGATGGAGACTCAGTAGTGGAGTATGTACTGACCTTCCAGGAAAAGTTTGCTGAGCTCATAGGTCTGGCCAGGGAGATCCTAGCCAGGGCCCAAGGGAGGCAGAAGGTCTGGTACGACCGCTCAGCCTATGGCACCAGGGACCAGGTGAGGGTTCCCATCCTGGTGAGGAAGAATAAGCTGCAAGCTGCCTGGGACAGGCCCTTCAAGATCATCAAGCAGCTGAATGAGGAGAACGATGTGGTGGAACTGCCCAACCGGGCTCACAGCCACCAAGGGGATCAGGTCAACATGATGGAGCCATACTTTGACAGGGAGAGGCTGGTACTGGCCACATGTGGCCAGTGGGAGAAGGGAGAAGATCCCCTAGTGGATCTCTTCCCTGAGACAGGAGCCAGCCCCTTGCTGGAATCAATTCCCCTCTCTGCCCAACAGGCTGAGATCAGAGGGGTGCTGCATGGACTATAAGGTGGATAGAAAGCTGGCTAGATTGTCAGGCTCAACGGGTAGTGATCAATGGCTCGATGTCTAGTTGGCAGCCAGTATCAAACAGAGTGCCCCAGGGGTCAGTCCTGGCTCCGGTTTTGTTCAATATCTTTATTAATGATCTAGATGATGGAATAGATTGCACCCTCAACAAGTTTGCACATGACACTAAGCTGGGGGGAGAGGTAGATGTGCTGGAGGGTAGGTGTGACATTTCACTCCATATGCTTTATGGAAATATGCTTATGAATATGACATAACTGGAATATGCTTTATGCTAAATACCCCTTGTATGGTGTCATTAGAAAGCTTGTAATCTACTAAGTGTGTTCATCCTATTTGTTTGCATGTATTATTTCTATATCTGGAGTTAGGAGAATAAGATATAAACTTGTTTTACTGATGTAAACATATTAAGTGGAGGCCATTAAGGGTGCTCCAGAAACAATCAGTTGTAAATGGCATTAGTTACTTGAACGCCTTCCTGTGTAGGTGTGGGCCAGTGATGGGGAATGGAGACTAGGGGTCTTACAGTGACTTGTGACCATGTCACTTGATAATGAAATCCATCTTAAATCTGGTACTTTTCCATTTAGAAGGAGGGGTGGGGACCCAGAGAGACAAAAGAGTCCTGCCTTGTGCCAAAGTTATAAAAGGGGGTGGAGCAGGACAAAAGAGGCTGCCAGTCATGAGAAAACCCCTTCTTACCACCTGAGATGTCTGCTGGAACTAACAAGGACTGTACCAGGGGAAAGGATTGGGCCCAGACTAGGAAGGAGTCTAGTCTGTGAAAGAAGTTTATTGGAACATCTCTGAGGGTGAGATATTACCTGTAATTAGTTTATTAATGTATTAGGCTTAGACTTGCGTGTTTTTGCTTTATTTTTGCTTGGTGACTTATTTTGTTATGTGTGTTATTACTTGAAACCACTTAAATCCTACATTTTATACTTAATAAA
>NW_020708950.1:0-1607 GCF_002925995.2 Terrapene triunguis
GTGCACACCAGCAGCATCTACACATACTAATTAATGCACTATATACACCTCTACCTCGATATAACGCTGTCCTCGGGAGCCAAAAAATCTTACCGCGTTATAGGTGAAACCGCGTTATATTGAACTTGCTTTGATCCACCGGAGTTCGCAGCCCCGCCCTCCTGGAGCACTGCTTTACCGCGTTATATCCGAATTCATGTTATATCAGGTCGCGTTATATCAAGGTAGAGGTGTATTAGTGCACTTTAGAGTACTATAGGGTACATTACCCCATCATGTAGACAAGCCCTAAGTGACATGCTCAAGGTCACACAGGAAGAGTGTAGCAAAGCCAGGAACTGAACCCAAGTTTCCTGAAGTTCAGTCCAGCATTTTAACTACAGGATCATCCTTCCTTTCTAGGCTTCATGATGGATAAAGCTCTGCAACTGCTCATCACAAGTTTTTTTCCCAATCACAGAAATATCAGATCAAGCTTAAGTTCCCCACCCTTTTATAAAGGCTGATGGCACTCTTCCGTCATAATGCTGGGTGCTTTTCAAGAGAGACCATAGCAAAACGAGGGGCAGAAGGGTGGGGAACTTAAGCTTGATCTGATATTTCTGTGATTGGGAAAAAAACTTGTGATGAGCAGTTGCAGAGCTTTATCCATCATGAAGCCTAGAAAGGAAGGATGATCCTGTAGTTAAAATGCTGGACTGAACTTCAGGAAACTTGGGTTCAGTTCCTGGCTTTGCTACACTCTTCCTGTGTGACCTTGAGCATGTCACTTAGGGCTTGTCTACATGATGGGGTAATGTACCCTATAGTACTCTAAAGTGCACTAATACACCTCTACCTTGATATAACGCGACCTGATATAACATGAATTCGGATATAACGCGGTAAAGCAGTGCTCCAGGAGGGCGGGGCTGCGAACTCCGGTGGATCAAAGCAAGTTCAATATAACGCGGTTTCACCTATAACGCGGTAAGATTTTTTGGCTCCCGAGGACAGCGTTATATCGAGGTAGAGGTGTATATAGTGCATTAATTAGTATGTGTAGATGCTGCTGGTGTGCACAGAAGGTTCCCTAGTGCACAATATTACATTAATGCACACTTGGGAACCTTTAGTGCACACCAGCAGCATCTACACATACTAATTAATGCACTATATACACCTCTACCTCGATATAACGCTGTCCTCGGGAGCCAAAAAATCTTACCGCGTTATAGGTGAAACCGCGTTATATTGAACTTGCTTTGATCCACCGGAGTTCGCAGCCCCGCCCTCCTGGAGCACTGCTTTACCGCGTTATATCCGAATTCATGTTATATCAGGTCGCGTTATATCAAGGTAGAGGTGTATTAGTGCACTTTAGAGTACTATAGGGTACATTACCCCATCATGTAGACAAGCCCTAAGTGACATGCTCAAGGTCACACAGGAAGAGTGTAGCAAAGCCAGGAACTGAACCCAAGTTTCCTGAAGTTCAGTCCAGCATTTTAACTACAGGATCATCCTTCCTTTCTAGGCTTCATGATGGATAAAGCTCTGCAACTGCTCATCACAAGTTTTTTTCCCAATCACAGAAATATCAGATCAAGCTTAAGTTCCCCACCCTT
>NW_020708951.1:0-2694 GCF_002925995.2 Terrapene triunguis
CGGGGTGTTTCGGCCCTCAGCTGTTTTCTTTGGAGTAATATGGCCCTCGCCGCTTTACGAGTTGTGCAGGCCTGACTTATACTGTATAAATCTGATATTACTCTAAACGAGTCAATGGTTTTATAATGGGGTAACTAAAAAATAACAAAACAAAACAAAAGAAAAAGAACAAAACAAAAAGAAAAAACAGGCCCATAGGCTGTATCCTTCCTGTGTAATGGATTAAATTTTTCTGTCATGAGTTTGTTCTTTTTTCTGTTTTCACAAATCATGCAATACACATCGACTTCACTATGGGAAAAATGTCCCTAATATTCAATCTATTCGGGAAATGCCTGAAAAAAACACAGAAATCACCTCCCAGAATCTACACGATTTAGACATTTATGCTCCAATACGTCTGTTGGTCTATAAGGTGCCACAGGACTCTTTGTCGCTTTTTACAGATCCAGACTAACAGGGCTACCCCTCTGATACTTGACACCATTTAGACAATTTCTGATGTAAATTTCTTAATGAAATGATTGAGTTCTATCTTTCTAGGCTTTTATACCATATTATCAATGCAGCTACCTGACCAACTGAATGATCCCTTAAAATTGTAGGATAGTAAAAGAGGAAATTAATTCACAAAAGAAGACCAGGCATTTTAACTGCTTTTATTAGACCATACTGCTGCATTTGAAAAGAGCCTTGCAATCAAGTCAATGTCATTTCTCCCAAATCTGGGGTGGCAGTCTCCCCTTTGCTCTGTTCTCACTTAACAGGGACAGGAGCAGGGGCAATCCTTCTCTTGATGGCTCTCCTGCCATTCCTCTTCTTGGAAGGTAAAACCACAGGCTGATTTAAGTGCAGGACTCCGCCCTGAGAGATGGTGACACCTCCCAGCAGTTTCTTGAGCTCTGAGTCGCTGTGAATGGCCAGCTGCAAGTGCCGTGGGGAAATCCGACGCTTCTTGCTGCGTGCAGCGACTTCCCCAGCAATATCCACAATCTCATGAGTCACTTATTGAAGCACCGCGGCCATATATACTGGGGCTCCAGCTCCAATACGGTCTGCAAATTGTCCTTTGCGGAGCAATCTGTCTATGCGACTGACCGAGAACTGCAGCCCAGCCCGGGAAGAACGGGTGATTTTGGCCTTAGGGTCTTTTGCGGTTGAGGTCTCCCCAGAGTGCTCAGACTCAGTCTCAGACATGTTGCAGACTTCTAGTGTTCCAGCAACACTTGGCTTGACTTTCTTGGCTTTCTTTTGTTTTCTCTGCTTGGTTTACCTGAGTCTTTCCTCAGGAATTGGCCTGCCTAGCTTTTTTCTTGACTTGCTTGGCTTCACTGGATGTTTCCTTGCTTGGCTCCACTTGCCTGTGTCTTTCTTTGCTTGGCTTGCCTGACTCGCTTGCCTTCTGTTCCTGGCTCTGTTCACTTGGTTTTCTCGCTCTTATTTTGCCTTCTTTGATTTCTTCCTGCTCTGGCCTGATTATGACTGGCCTGACAAAGTGTGGCTTGGCTAAGCCACCTCTTGAAATCACCACAGTAGTATGCTGACCCTGTCTGAGCCTGCAGCCTTTTATAACCTCAGTGCAGACAGAGAAAACCTACTTTCTGATTGGTTGTCTGAGAACCAATGGGCAGCTACTTCATTTGTTACCCAAGTCAGAGGGGATATGTCATCCTTTTATGACATCATTCCCATTGATTCACCGTTGGTGTTGGAGTTTTAGTCAGTGATATCTGCTATTAGCAAAACTCCTCCTGTAATGGAAATGAAATAGGCTTTGGTTACAGTTTGAAAATTAGATGCCTTAAATTAGGCACCTAAATAACTTATAAGTGGCCTGATTTGAAGAGGAGCTGAGCACCCACAGCTCCTGTTGATTTCACTAGGAGTTTTGAGTGCTCAGCACCTATGGAAATCAGGTCACTTTTAGTTAGTTGCTTAAAAGTGGGTTTAGGGGCTGAAATTCAGGCATCCTACAGTTTGAAAATATTGGCCAGTTTCTCTGGAGCCCTTAACTTGGTGATGCTTCCCGTCTCTTAGAGAACCCTCATGGCACCCAAGCCCATGGGAAGGGTTCTTTGCCATTCCAGAAACCCAAGTGTTCACCATTTGTCACTCTCAGGTTTGACTAGCCGCTTCTCTTGTTCGTGAGCTATTTTCTGAGACCGGTTTAAAAACAGCATCTGGAGAGAACCCCTCACATCAGGCCAAATCCATTGTGTGATGTTGCACTCTATATGATTTTATGAAAATATGCTAATGAGTTAAATATAATGTAACTGGAATATGCTTCATGCAAAAGGTCTCTTGTAAGGTATCATTACAAAGCTTATAATCTACTGAGTGTGGTCATCCTAGTTGTATAAATGTACCACTCATGTATCTGAAACTAGAAATATGAAATATAACTCTGAGGGCCTATTGTAATTATGCAAAGTGTGGGCCATTAATGGTGGTTTGGAATCTTGATGACTCCCATTAACCAGGACAATCGTCTGCAGATGGCTCTCTTTTACTTGTAAGTCTCCCTGTATACCTGTGTGCTGGCAAGTGGGTAATGTTTTCCCTTTAAAAAGGTGATCAAAGTTTATGTGAACCCCTCCAGGTATTTAATAATTTCAGAAAGCCTGATTCTAGTATCACTTATACTAGGCCTGCACAACATGTGGCCCGGGGGCCGCATGCGGCCCACGTTGG
>NW_020708952.1:0-2531 GCF_002925995.2 Terrapene triunguis
GATTACACTGCTCTACAGCCAAAATGCTTCTGAAATAAATGTAGTCAAACTTTACTAATTCTGGGTCACTGAGAACAAAAATGATGCTTAAAATTGTTGATTAGCTCTAGTTTTCAAGATATGCTATTGGGTCAGTATATACGACCCTTGACTTGGGAATGGCGGAGGATAAGTGAGTTATAAAGGGAAGGTATCTCAATTTAAACCAGAAATGACTAAAATACATCTTTGACTGGATCTATGAATAAATCTATGACTGGGTTTGGACAGTACTTGCTTTTTAGGCAAAACAATGAATGATGCAATCTGAAGCTGGTATTGCGTCATACATGATATGAATTGCATCATGTTATTCCTAGAAGTCATGGATGATGCAATCATAACGAAGCTTACATCACTCTGCTGAACAAATTGCCCTATATCAGCTCTAGAAATCATACAGTGTCGTGCTCTCTTATTTGTCAGTGTTTGATTTTGCAAAGGGACACATTTATGTTTAGCCAAAGTGAGCAGAGATGCCTCGTACTTGTGTGAACAGTGCAGATAACTTCTGCTATGTTTGTGGTGAAGTGACTTTTGCATCACAAAAGCGCAGTATAACCACTATGGTTAAGAAAGCCTATCACCTTTCTTTTGGCTGCAAAATTGGAGATCAGGACAAGAGGTGGGCCCCACACATATGCTGCAACACTTGTGCAACAAATCTTCGCCAGTGGTTGAACAGGAAAAGGAAATCTATGCCTTTTGCAGTGCCAATGATTTGGAGAGAGCCAACAGATCATACCAGCAATTGTTACTTCTGCATGGTGCCTCCAGTTGGGAAAGGTGTGTCAAAGAAGAAAAAGTGGACTGTGCATTATCCAAACATTCCATCAGCTATACGCCCAGTACCCCACGGAGAAGGACTGCCAGTTCCTGATGCACCAGAATCATTCTCACTTGAGTCAGACGAGGAAGAGGAAGAGGATGAAACTTCTGGTCCTGAACCATCAATGTCACAGGACCCACATTTTCTCCCATCCTCCTCCTCTGAACCACACCTCATAACACAAGGTGAACTGAATGACCTTGTCAGGGATTTGGAACTACCCAAGAGTAAGGCAGAGCTGTTGGGCTCCAGACTACAGCAGTGGAATCTCCTGGCAGGTGATGTTAGGGTTTCCATGTTCCGTGACCGTCAAAAGGATCTTGTCCCATTCTTCTTCATGGAAGGTGATCTTGTAGCCTGCAACAACATCGATGGTGTGATGGCAGCCCTCAACATCGTTCACGATCCAGATGAGTGGAGACTGTTCATTGATTCATCGAAGACGAGTCTTAAAGCTGTTTTACTGCATAATGGCAATGTTTTGCCATCAATTCCAGTTGGTCATGCAGTCCATATGAAGGAAACCTATGACAATATGAAACAACTTTTGAGGTGCATAAACTATGACCAACATCAGTGGCAGCTTTGTGGCGATTTGAAGGTTGTTGCTCTCTTGCTTGGTCTGCAGACTGGATACCCAAAGTACTGCTGTTTTCTCTGCGAATGGGATAGTCGTGCAAGAGATTCCCACTACATCAAGAAAGATTGGCCACTCTGACAGTCATTGGAGCCTGGGAGGAAAAGTGTTCAGCATCCACCACTTGTTGAATCAAGGAAGATTTTGTTACCACCCTTACACATCAAGCTGGGTCTGATGAAGAACTTTGTCAAGGCCATTGACAAAACACAAGCAGCTTTCAAGTACCTCCATGGAAAATTTCCAAGGTTAAGTGAAGCTAAGATAAAGGAAGGTGTCTTTGTTGGTCCTCAGATTCGTGAACTTCTTCGAGATGATGCATTTGACCATGCACTGCGTGGCAAGGAAAAGACGGCATGGAAAGCCTTCCAGTTAGTGGCAATAAATTTTCTCGGAAACAACAAGGCAGACAACTACAGGTTGTTGGTGGAAAACCTCCTCAAGGCATACAAAAGCCTTGGTTGCAACATGTCACTAAAGATACATTTTTTGCACTCTCATCTAGATTTTTTTCCACCGAACTGCGGAGCAGTGAGCGACGAGCACGGCGAGCGATTTCACCAGGACATTGCAACAATGGAGAAACGCTATCAGGGCAAATGGAGCCCATCAATGCTTGCAGACTATTGCTGGACAGTGACAAGAGATGCTCCATTTAATGAATACAAGAGACAAGCCAAGAAGCGCCGAGTAGACACTGAATAGGACTAAACTATGTACAGAATAGTTTTTTGCCTTTTGTTTCATAATAAATTTTATTTATATAACCCTTTTGCTGATTTTTAAAGTGTTACATAAACAGGACAGGTGAAATATTATCATGTAAAGCAACCATAAACACATGAAAAGACCTAGGTTTACAATTTATGATTAAAACTCTACTATCTACACAATATACATAGACATAAAATGTAAAAACTTAAATATCTTAGAAACAGTAGCCAATCAGTTGTTTTAATTGTCATATTTGAATTCAGCACATCAAAATACATAATAAATAGCACATTTTATCTCTGAAGCAGACGA
>NW_020708953.1:0-3922 GCF_002925995.2 Terrapene triunguis
CATCAAAATACATAATAAATAGCACATTTTATCTCTGAAGCAGACGATTTCTCAAAAATTGTAGACCAGTGTAATGATTCTACCCAGGAGGAAAGAGACGAGCTGTGTGAGGAAGGTAATATATTCAATAATCACCAGGAATATCTAAATCTGAAGAGTTTAAACTGTTCCTTTAGTGAATTTGGCTCAGAGAGTTCTATAAAAGGCAAATAAATGATAAAGCAGAATATTGTCTGATATCCTGATAGGTCCGTTCTCCCCAGCCTCATCTGTGATGGTGTCTTAGTGTTTCTGCGTATCCTTTTCTAGGTCCCCTCCCCTCCCCCCCCCCCCCCCCCCCCCCCCTGCTTGGAGACTTCAGTATTGCAAAAGCAAACACTGTCAGAAAACTGTGTGATCTCTAACCGAAACTAGAGGAAATTAAAAACCATCCTTGATCGAGCATTGCCATCCATTATATATGTTTTAAATCAACTGTGTCATAATCCCCCACCTGCATGCTTTTAAAATAATCACCCACACTTTATATAGAAGCTTATCTTCAAAGTATGCTACAAACTCTTAACTAATCCTCACAGCATCCCTTAGAGACAGGTATTATCCTCAGTTTAAAGATAACTTCTCTATGCTGCTGTTTTCTTAAGTGATTTGCCCAAAGCCACGGTGATAGCCTGTGTTATAGCTGTGATTAGAACTGGGTTCAAATCCTGGGTTCAAATCATTAGGCCATCTCTCCTCTAAAGTCCAAATGTTTGCACGTAGCTGACATTAGAACTGAAATAAATAAACGTTAACATTTTGAAGTATGAGGGGCAATGCATACAATTCTAAAGGGGGGAGAAATGCAGTAGTTCTTTACAATATAACACTACATTCAAAATATGTTGAGGGTCATTTTCTAGATGGCTGATTTAAAAAGTGATTTTCTTCCTTGCTTCCAGAGTTTCCAACACTCCCAATCTGATCTGTCTGGATTACAAAATATACATCATAATTACAAGTGAACAGATTTTCAGCCTATTGGGCCTAGTTACAATTGGTTGGAAAGAGTAAATTTCCATTGAAAATGAGAATATAGTATATTTTTACTACACTTTATCAGTTGTGGGGTTTTTTGACCAAGTCTACAAACAACATAAAACAAATGAGAAGTCATTGTTCTGCTCTGGTGAGGCCTCACCTAAAGTGCTGTGTCCAGTTTTGTGTACCACACTTTAAGAAGTTGTGAAAAAATTGGAGAATCCAGTGGGGAGTGACAAAAATAAGAGGTTTAGAAAACAGGACTATGAGAAAAGACTTGAGCATGTTTAATCTAGAGAAAAGAAGGCTGAGGGGGGACATAAGACTCTTCCGATATCTAAAAGGTTGTTATAAAGAGGATGGTGATCATGGGTTCTCCATATCCACTGAGGGTAGAACAAGAAGTAATCGGGTTAGTTTGTAGCAAGGGAGATTTAGGTTGATAATAGGAAAAACTTTCTAACAATGACGACAGTTAAGTAATAGAACAGGTGATTTAGGGAGATTTTCCAGCCTGTTCTTTAAAATCTCCTATGATGGGGATTGCACAAACACCTGTCAGAGATGATATGAGTATACTTAATTCTGCCTCAGCATAGGGGGATGGACTAAAGGTCCCTTCCACCCCAACGTTTCTAAGATTCTAAATCTCACATATAGTGATTTAAATTAGTAACAGGCCCCAAACCTATCTCTGGCTCCCTAAACTCCTACAACTTTGGAGAAGCTTTGGGCCAAACTTTAATCCAAGTGTTTGTCTAGTTTATATATTTCTTTTGTTTTGTTTTCAAAAAGAAAGACTAGATTAAAACAAACAATGCTAGGAGGTTTTTCAACTGAAAATCAGTAATTGTTAAACAATGACTTTCAGCAATACAACAGCCCAAATTAACTCTTCCTCCTTATGACATACCAATTAACTGAGATGAAAAGAGTAGTCATAGCTTAGCATGCTATTGTTTTGTCATCTTTTTGAAGTGGCATTTTACTTAAGTGTTTTCTTGTTTGTTCTAAGATCACTTATATAAGGAACTAGCCAACATAACTAGAAATTAACATTTCATTATCCCATGATATCTGCACCCTCAGCTACTGAAAATCTCCTGCCTCTACTACCCTTGGGGTTTTTCTGACTGACACCACACAGCTGTTTTTCTGAATAGACTTTTGGCTGCCTTTGGGGTTGTTGCCTTCTCTTCAATCTCCCATAATGTCTTGTTTTCCGCACCCCTCTCCAGCTCTATCTGAAAAGGTTGAATGAAGCTATTCTCAGCGCAGATCTGGAGAGGTAGGGGGTTGCAAAGTTGGCTGTAAAACACTTTTTTTTCCTCTTGAAATTCTGTCCAAGGACTGTAGTGATACTTGATATAAATTAAATCAGCCTCAGGGCTAACTCACATCCAACTGCTCACAATCCAAACAGGCTGTTCTGGCAGCAGGATCACCACTGTAGAAAAATGCCCTGGCTAAACCCACTCCTAGAAAGAAAGGGATCTGGCTCCACTGCTGCTATTGGTGCCCTATTATCCTCTTGATTACACAGGTATAAATCAGGAGTAATTCCACATAATTGAATAGTATTTTGCCAATGTCGGTTACTCCTGATTTACACCAGCATGTGTAAGAGGAGGATCATTCCCAGCGACTCCTCTCTTGCACTAGCTCATTTGCTTGACCCAGTGAAATATTATCTGGAAGCATAGCATTGCACTGGTTATATTATACATAGCATTAGAATGAAGGTAAAATTAATATTCTCTTAAATCTCCTCTTTAAGATACAGCCTGTCTACAGTCTATATGGGGCAGACTGACTTACTGTTATTTATATATATGCTAGAAATGCAATCCTCCCTTTACATTTACTAAAGTGTTCTCTTTTACTAGTCCTTGAAAGCCATGTCAAGATATCATCTTAATGGAAAAATCAATTGTCAATGGAATGAAAGGTTCAGCTGCCCCTGTTTATATGTATCCATCCTTAATCTAGAACCCTTTAAAGAATTCAGTTAGGTTAATTGGAAATGGTTCACAGCTTAAGTGCATTGACTCTGAGTGCCTCTTCTATGCCTCTGTCACACATCCTAAAGCACTCCCCAAGATTACTCCTGTCAGAGGTGTGAGATTCAGCAATGCACTAGCAGAAGGCCCTGCAAGTGCAGTTCTATCCACTCACCGTAGTTAGTCATTGGCAACAGGGGCATTTTGCAGAAATAAGCAAGCTTGAGAAAAAGCAATCCATTGTAAGAAGAAATTACAATGGGACTAAAGCTGTGAATAGCATTGCAAGAATCTGACACAATCAATCATTCAACTTTTATGGGTGCAAAAATGAAATGTGAAAGTGTTTCTGTTGGGAATTAACACCAGTTACAATTCCCAAGTGCTTGAGCAGCCACCATCTGTCAGTTGCAGTGCTGTGTGTTCAGCGGGTGCAGTGTTTGATGGAAAGCGGCTTGGCTGAACCATAATGAGATGAATTAACAAACAAAATTTACAGAGTTAATTTCTGATAAAGTTCCATAAAACATATTGTTAAAACATTGCCATTAGATGCAGGGAGAGGGCTTATATGACAAAGGCCATCATGACAAAAGCCATGTAGGAAAATTCATTATTATTTATGGTAGCGCCTAGAGTGCCCTAATCCAGTGTGGTGGGCATTGGACAAACACATGGCAAGAGACAATACCTGCCCTGAGGAGCTCAGTCTAAAGAAGGCACACAAAGGGTGGGAGAAGAAACAGAGAAGTGACTTGCCCAGACTGAGTAATACAGCAGAGTCATAAACAGATCTCAGGTCTGATAAGTTCCAGTCCAGTTCTCTATCCACTGGACCATGCTTACAAATTGTTTGATTACACTGCTCTACAGCCAAAATGCTTCTGAAATAAATGTAGTCA
>NW_020708954.1:0-5676 GCF_002925995.2 Terrapene triunguis
AATTATGAATAATTCTGTGTCAAGCCAACATCTCCCTCTACTGGCTAAAGAGGATATTGCTTCTTGTGGCAGCAATTACCTTTAAAACAAAGATGAACGGTAAAGAAACAAAGGAGTGGGCATGTTTCTTCGAGCCAGAGTATGTCCTGCAGGTAAACAATAGGAGCAGCTAGAAGAGCAGAACTACACAGAAGTTTAAACTGAGCTATTGCTTCTGAGTTGCCAACAAAGCAGACCCCAGGAAGGAGTCAATTTTAGATACTAATGCCCCAATCCTGCAAATCTTTATGTATGTTTAACTTTACTTGCTCTGAGTAGCCTCAGTGATTTTAGTGAAACTACTCAGAATGCCTGAGTATGTGAGTAAATCTTTGAAGTATGAGGTCCTAACTCCAGGCCTGTGTGCTCTGTTGTGGATGAGGGAGGGACTCAGCCTGTTCACACTGGCCAGAAGCAAAAACAGAGGCTTAAACCCATAATATCCCTGATATTTCTATGCTAAATAATGAAGTCAAAGTAAGTAAATGATTTGCTAAGATCATCTTTAAACATAATACAGGAACAGTAAAGGGCACAAGCAAAAATCCTTTTTGTTTTGTCTTCAGTTCACCTTTAAAGGGACACTGTTGGGTTAAAGAAAATAGCTTAAAAACCCCCAACCCATTTCCCTTCATTACTAACAGCACCTTATATTTTTAAAATCTCATTTACTTTCCACTCAATGCTGGTTTACTCTCTTGCATTTCACTCACGTTGGATGTAGAAAATATACTATTCAGTACACTATCTGGCTGTCATGCACTAGCACAGTGATGCAATGTGAAAGCAGCACACAGTTTAGGGGAATGTTTGACACCAAAGAGTTAAATTGCATTTCTTTTTAATTAATGAAAAAAATGTAGCACAAGATTACTTGGCAACCGAACGGTGTCATTTTATGCCATTCTGGCTGGTAGAATCATGGACACATGCTACATTTGTGTTGGAGAAACTCTAGTGCAGATCTTTTCAGCTGGAGGGATGTACTGGAACTGTGTCATGGATGGTTGCCCAGTAGAGTATAGCCAACCCCAAGCATGCAAATTTCATAAATCAGGCCCCAAAACTCACAAGATTGGCTTTAAAGCCATGAGTTTTTTTTTTTAAACTTCCTTCTCTCCCCCCCCCCAAATGAAATATCTAATTCTCAGGCAATCCCAAGACTCCAGGAGCTGGAGAATTAAGACATGTAACCATTATTTTGAGGCTTGTGATAAAAATGCAAGAGTTGGCAACCCCACCATGGTTCTTTGATAAAAAATAAAATCCAAACCAGATAAAGCCTGGTCTTGGGAAGGAAGGAGCACCTTACTCCCTGTCCCTCCTACCCATCACCCAATCTCAGAACAGCTACTCACTTGCACAGGGCTGAACTCCAGAGCAAGGGAAGCAACACTTCAAGGGCTGTAGAGCTGGCTTCACAGCCTCTTGAAGCAGCACTGTGTGGAAGGAAAGGACAGGGGACTGTAGAGGAGCGGACTCACCCCTGCGGCACCTCCTGCTGGTGACTCTGGGAATTAGTTCAATCCAGCCATCAGAGCACCCTCTGCAGGCTGGTGAGCCGCCTGTCCTCTGGCCCCGTGTCCCTCCCAGGACCCTGGTGCCCCTTTCTCTGGGTGCTGCCCCCTGGCAGTACACCCCTCAGTACTAGGGTCTCCCCTCCAAGGGGAACCCCCACCCACTATCCCTACCTCACCTCAGTATCAGGCTACTGCTAGTCATCATCTAGCCCCATGCCTGGGGCAGACTGCAGTATCAGCCTACTCATCATTGGCAAGGAGGGTTTGGACCTGCTGCTTTGGCCTACCTCTGGGCTGCCCTCTGCAACTCCCAGTACCCCTTGGCCCAATGCTAGGCCGCAGCCTGAGGCTTTCCAGGCTGGAGCGCCCCAGCCCTGCTCCACTCAGTTACCCTATCTCAAGCTCCCTGCAGCCAGGCCCTTCTCTCTCTAAGTGCAGAGAGAGACTTTTAGCTGCTGGCTCACAGCCTTTTTATATAGGGCCAGCTGAGGCCTGATTGGGGTGTGGCCCAGCTGCAGCTGCTTCCCAATCAGCCCAGCTTAGCAGCTCCCAGCCACAACCTTCCCCCAGGGCTGTTTTAAGTCCATCAGGGCAGGAGCGGAGTAACCACCCCGCTACAGGGACAGAGAAGGACCTTATTATTAATCATATATATTATGGCAGTGCCCAGTGTATGTGCTGGGCACTGTACAAACACAGAGTAATGGACAGTCGCTCCCTTGTAAAGCTTACAATCAAATATACCAGTGTTCACCCTACAGCAGAACTAACCCACTCCCAGCAACCTTCCCATACCAAAGCAGTATGAACCAAAACCCAGCCGCCCAGAGGATTCAGGGGACCTGGGGCAAAGCAATTTTGGGGGCCCCTTCCATAAAAAAAATTGCAATACTCTAGTAACATGTATTTGGAAATGTAAAAAATAACCAGTGAAATACATTCAAAAATTAATTTTTAATAATTTGAAAATACACAAAATACATTATTTAAAAACATTAAATGCTGTAATGGTATGTATACATTTGCAATTACATAATGGGCTGTCACTGGGTGATGGTTGGTGCCAATGGGCTGTTGCTGTCAGGGGGTGGCGCTACTGTTGCCCAGGGCTGGGTGGGGAGCTGGGCTCTGGGTCAGGTGGTGCCTGGCTCAGAGGGGCTGGGCTCGGAGCTGGGGGTCAGGACTGTGGGGGGCTGGGCTCGGGGGGGTGCCCGGCTCAAAGGGGCTGGGCTCTGAGCTGTGGTCAGGGCTGTGGGGGGGATGGGGTCAGGGGGATGTCCGGCTCAGAGGGTCTGGGCTCGGAAGTGGGGGTCAGGGCTGTGGGGGGATGGGGTCGAGGGGGAGTGTCCGGTTCAGAGGGGCTGGGCTTGGAGCTGGGGGTCAGGGCTGTGGGGGGATGGGGTCGGGGGGTGCCTGGCTCAGAGGGGCTGGGCTCGGAGCTGGGAGTCAAGGCTGGGGGGGGGGTGCCCGGCTTCATGCTCTAATAAGAATATAACAGTAGGGATCTATTATTGACCACCTGACCAGGACAGTGATAGTGACTATGAAATGCTAAGGGAGATTAGAGAGGCTATCAAAATAAAGAACTCAATAATAGTGGGGGATTTCAATTATCCCCATATTGACTGGGTACATGTCACCTTAGGACAAAATGCAGAGACAAAATTTCTCGATACTTTAAATGATTGCTTCTTGGAGCAGCTGGTACAGGAACCCACAAAGGGGGAGGCAATTCTCAATTTAGTCCTAAGTGGAGTGCAGGATCTGGTCCAAGAGGTAATTATAACAGGACCACTTGGAAATAGTGACCATAATATAATAACATTTAACATTCTTGTGGTGGGAAGAACACCTCAGCAGCCCAACACTGTGGCATTTAATTTCAGAAAGGGGAACTATGCAAAAATGAGGAGGTTAGTTAAACAGAAATTAAAAGGTACAGTGACTAGAGTGAAATCCCTGCAAGCTGCATGGACACTTTTCAAAGACACCATAATAGAGGCCCAACTTAAATGTATACCCCAAATTAAATAACACAGTAAAAGAACTAAAAAAGAGCCACCGTGGCTTAACAACCAGGTAAAAGAAGCAGTGAGAGATAAAAAGGCATCTTTTAAAAAAGTGGAAGTCAAATCCTAGTGAGGTAAATAGAAAGGAGCATAAACACTGCCAAATTAAGTGTAAAAATGTAATAAGAAAAGCCAAAAAGGAGTTTGAAGAACAGCTAGCCAAAAACTCAAAAGGTAATAGCAAAATGTTTTTTAAGTACATCAGAAGCAGGAAGCCTGCTAAACAACCAGTGGGGCCCCTGGACGGACGATCGAGATACAAAAGGAGCACTTAAAGACGATAAAGTCATTGCGGAGAAACTAAATGGATTCTTTGCTTCAGTCTTCACTGCTGAGGATGTTAGGGAGATTCCCAAACCTGAGCCGTCCTTTGTAGGTGACAAATCTGAGGAATTGTCACAGATTGAAGTGTCATTAGAGGTGGTTTTGGAATTAATTGATAAACTTAACAGTAACAAGTCACCGGGACCAGATGGCATTCATCGAAGAGTTCTGAAAGAACTTAAATGTGAAATTGCGTAACTATTAACTGTGGTTTGTAACCTGTCCTTTAAATCAGCTTCTGTACCCAATGACTGGAACATAGCTAATGTAACGCCAATATTTAAAAAGGCCTCTAGAGGTGATCCCAGCAATTAGAGACCGGTAAGCCTAATGTCAGTACCGGGCAAATTAGTTGAAACAATAGTAAAGAATAAAATTGTCAGACATATAGAAGAAATTGTTGGGCAAAAGTCAACATGGTTTCTGTTAAGGGAATTCATGTCTTACTAATCTATTAGCGTTCTTTGAAGGGGCCAACAAGCATGTGGACAAGGGGATCCAGTGGACATAGTGTACTAAGATTTCCAGAAAGCCTTTGACAAGGTCCCTCACCAAAGGCTCTTACATAAATTAAGTTGCCATGGGATAAGAGGGGAGATCCTTTCATGGATTGAGAACAGGTTAAAAGACAGGGAACAAAGGGGTTGGAATAAATGGTAAATTTTCAGAATGGAGAGGAGTAACTAGTGGTGTTCCCCAAGGGTCAGTCCTAGGACCAATCCTATTCAACTTATTCATAAATGATCTGGAGAAAGGGGTAAACAGTGAGGTGACAAAGTTTGCAGATCATACTAAACTGCTCAAGATAGTTAAGACCAAAGCAGACTGTGAGGAACTTCAAAAAGATCTCACAAAACTAAGTGATTGGGCAACAAAATGGCAAATGAAATTTAATGTGGATAAATGTAAAGTAATGCACATTGGAAAAAATAACCCCAACTATACATACAATATAATGGGGGCTAATTTAGCTACAACTAATCAGGAAAGAGATCTTGGAGTCATCGTGGATACTTCTGTAAAGACGTCCACGCAGTGTGCAGCGGCAGTCAAAAAAAGCAAACAGTATGTTAGGCATCATTAAAAAGGGATAGAGAATAAGATGGAGAATATCTTATTGCCCTTATATAAATCCATGGTACGCCCACATCTTGAATACTGCGTACAGATGTGGTTTCCTCATCTCAAAAAAGGTATACTGGCATTAGAAAAGGTACAGAGAAGGGCAACTAAAATGATTAGGGGTTTGTAACGGGTCTCATATGAGAAGAGATTAAAGAGGCTAGGACTTTTCAGCTTGGAAAAGAGGAGACTAAGGCGGGGTATGATAGAGGTATATAAAATCATGAGTGGTGTGGAGAAAGTGAATAAGGAAAAGTTATTTACTTGTTCCCATAGTATTAGAACTAGGGGCCACCAAATGAAATCAACGGGCGGCAGGTTTAACACAAATAAAAGGAAGTTCTTCACACAGCGCACAGTCAACCTGTGGAACTCCTTGCCTGAGGAGGTTGTGAACGCTAGGACTATAATAGGGTTTAAAAGAGAACTAGATAAATTCATGGAGGTTAAGTCCATTCATGGCTATTAGCCAGGATGGGTAAGGAATGGTGTCCCTAGCCTCTGTTTGTCACAGGGTGGAGATGGATGGCAGGAGAGAGATCACTTGATCATTACCTGTTAGGTTCACTCCCTCTGGGGCACCTGGCATTGGCCACTGTCAG
>NW_020708955.1:0-3217 GCF_002925995.2 Terrapene triunguis
AGGACGCCGGGGGTGCAGGGCCCTGAGTCCCCCCATACTCCGTGACAACTGGTGGCAGCGGTGGGATCTACTGCACCCCGTGGACGGCGCTTCCTGCAGTAAGTGACTGGGGAGAAGTAAAACGAAGGGGGATTGACGGGGACCAGGCGTGCTGAAGAGTCAGAGAGAGACGGTTATCACCCTGGGAGTGTGTGACCAGCGAGAAGGACTTTTGCAGTAACAGGGTCCCCCGGGGGATCGCAGCGAGTGGTCCCAGGGGCGGAGGAGTCTGCAGCTCGACCCTGGCAGAGAGGTGGTGACCTCGAGAAGGGCTGGCACACTAGAGGTCTCCCTGGAAACTGTGGGGAGCGGTGAGCACACAGGCCTGTGAGTGGCCAGCAGGAAGATGTATGCCAAGCGGCTTAAGAGTGACCTGGTGGAGCTGTGCAAGCAGAGGGGGGTGCGCATTGGGAAGCTCACCAAAGAACAGCTCATTGCCCAGCTGGAGAAGCAAGATCGCGCGAATGAACTGATCCCTGTCTCTGAGGGAAGCAGCCTGGCAAATGCAGCGCAGGCCCCAGAGTCTGTCCCAGCTGGGAGTGGTCAGCCGGCTGCTGAGGGCTTCCCGAGACCCCTCCTTCCTATGCCTAGGGGAAGGGTGGGGAGGAGCCCAGCAAATACCGAGGGCGCAGTGACCCCCCCGGCCAGCAGGGGATCCTCCCGGCCACGCTCGCCGGCCAGCAGGGGATCCTCCCGGCCACGCGCGGCATCCGTGGAGCGGAATGAGCTGGAATGGGAGATAGAGCTAAAACTGAGAGAGCTGGAGGATCGTGAACAACAGAGACAGCATGAACGGGAGGAGAATGAGAGACAGAGGCAGAATGAAGAGAGACAAAGGCAGCATGAAGAAAGACAGCGTCAGCATGAACGGGAGGAGAATGAGAGACAGCGTCAGCAGGAACTGGAGCTGGCGAGGCTGAAGGACCGCGCGACCCCGGCTGCGGTGAGTGAGGGGGGACCCAGGACTGCACGGAGCTTTGATAAGTGCATCCTGGCCCCACGTAAGGAGGGGGAGGACATGGATGACTTCCTGGATGCCTTTGAGACGGCCTGCGAGCTGCACCAGGTCGATCCTGCGGACAGACTCCGGGTTCTCACCCCCTTACTGGACCCCAAATCCGTGGCATTGTACCGCCAACTGGACGAGGCGGAGAAAGGGAACTACGAACTATTCAAAAAGGCCCTGCTACGTGAGTTTGGGCTGACTTCTGAGATGTACCGGGAAAGGTTCCGGAGTCAGGATAAAACCCCTGAGATCTCATATCTGCAACTAGCCGTCCGCATGGAGGGATACGCCAGCAAGTGGGCTGATGGGGCCCAGACAAAGGAGGACCTGGTTAAACTGCTGGTATTGGAGCAACTATATGAGCGGTGCCCATCCGACCTGAGGCTGTGGTTGGTGGACAAAAAACCAGAGAACCCGCGACATGCAGGCCGGCTGGCCGATGAGTTCGTGAAGAGCCGGGCAGGGGCTGGCAGGGAGGAGTCCCAAAGGAGCAGGCCCGCTGCCATGCAGAGAGAGAGTCACCCGGGTACCTCCCAAAAGGGGAATGTGGGGAATCCCCTCCCATGGGGAATGCCCAGGGTCAGGGACAACCGACCAGCTCGAGGGGACACATGGGACATGGTCTGCTATCACTGTGACCAGAGGGGTCACCTACGGGCCCAGTGCCCCAGACTCAGGGACAGACTGAGCAGACCAGACCCACCGAGGGTTGACTGGGTAGAGACCCAGCCGGGCGAGAGGCGGCACTCCCAGGGAAGGGGGGCTGGCAGAATACCACCTGCTAAGGAGGAAGAAGAGCTCCAGGCCAGCTCCTCTGGGGGGCTGGATGCTCTAGACTCGGGGTTTTTGGTTTATACGGTGGGCGCAGGGCGGTCCCTCCGGAGAGAGTACCTTGTTCCCCTGGAGGTGGATGGGAGGAAGGTCGATGGATACTGGGATACGGGCGCAGAGGTAACACTGGTCCGGCCCGAGGTGGTGGCCTCAGATCGGATGGTGCCCAACACCTTCCTGACTCTGACGGGGGTGGGTGGGACCCCATTCAAGGTACCTGTGGCGAGGGTACGCCTGAAGTGGGGGCCCAAGGAGGGCCCCAAGGACGTGGGGGTACACCCGTATTTGCCCACTGAGGTGTTGATGGGGGGGGACCTGGAGGACTGGCCAAGCAACCCCCAGAATGCACTGGTTGTGACCCGCAGTCAGAGCCGGCGAGGAGCACTGCGCCCTGACCTTGGGGAGGGTGCCTTGCCCGAGGCGCAGGACCCTAACCTGGTGGGGAGGGAACGCCCAGGGACACGGCTCAGGGAGGCTGCGGCTTCAGACCCAGCCGGCGAGAGAGAGCAGGTGGCCATCCCTGTCCCAGCTGCTGAGTTCCAGGCCGAGGTGCAGAAAGATCCCTCCTTGCGGAAGATAAGGGACCTGGCCGACCTCGGTGCGGTACAGACCATGGGGAGAGGTGGCCAGAAAAGGTTCCTGTGGGAGAAGGGGTTCCTGTACCGAGAATGGGCTCCCCCAGGGAAGATGGAGTCAGGGGGGATCAGGAGACAGCTGGTGGTACCCCAGAAGTATCGCCGCCAGCTGCTGTACCGGGCCCATGACATTCCCCTCTCAGGGCACCAGGGAACCTGGCGTACCCAGCAGAGGCTGCTACGGAGCTTTTACTGGCCTGGGGTCTTTGTTACTGTCCGGCAGTACTGCCAATCCTGTGACCCCTGTCAGAGGGGGAGGAAGGCCCGGGACAAGGGGAAAACGGCTTTAGGACCCTTGCCCAGCATAGAGGAGCCTTTCCAAAGGGTGGCCAAGGTTAAAAGGGGGGCTCTGAACCAAGAGAGCCCGAAGCACAGACCTCCAGACTGGAGTGCTGGGAGAAGACCCCAGCCCAGTTGGAACCCCAGGGGTATTGGGGTAGGAAAAGGGCACGGGCCGCATAAACCTTCCCACGTGCGAACTACGAGTGCCATCGAGCAACCCCGACCTAAGGGGGGGCGTGAAACTGGAGGGGCCTGGTGTAATTCTCACCAAGGAATGGGAGGGATGCTGGGGCATCCATGGGAACGGGGGGAGGTTCGAACTTCCCCGGGTCACTGGCTGAAGTGACCCCGCTCAGTTCGGTCTCGAAGGGGGGAGATGTGACGAACTGGGTCTGTTCTTACTGTGGTCTGTGAATGCTGACAG
>NW_020708956.1:0-3217 GCF_002925995.2 Terrapene triunguis
AGGACGCCGGGGGTGCAGGGCCCTGAGTCCCCCCATACTCCGTGACAACTGGTGGCAGCGGTGGGATCTACTGCACCCCGTGGACGGCGCTTCCTGCAGTAAGTGACTGGGGAGAAGTAAAACGAAGGGGGATTGACGGGGACCAGGCGTGCTGAAGAGTCAGAGAGAGACGGTTATCACCCTGGGAGTGTGTGACCAGCGAGAAGGACTTTTGCAGTAACAGGGTCCCCCGGGGGATCGCAGCGAGTGGTCCCAGGGGCGGAGGAGTCTGCAGCTCGACCCTGGCAGAGAGGTGGTGACCTCGAGAAGGGCTGGCACACTAGAGGTCTCCCTGGAAACTGTGGGGAGCGGTGAGCACACAGGCCTGTGAGTGGCCAGCAGGAAGATGTATGCCAAGCGGCTTAAGAGTGACCTGGTGGAGCTGTGCAAGCAGAGGGGGGTGCGCATTGGGAAGCTCACCAAAGAACAGCTCATTGCCCAGCTGGAGAAGCAAGATCGCGCGAATGAACTGATCCCTGTCTCTGAGGGAAGCAGCCTGGCAAATGCAGCGCAGGCCCCAGAGTCTGTCCCAGCTGGGAGTGGTCAGCCGGCTGCTGAGGGCTTCCCGAGACCCCTCCTTCCTATGCCTAGGGGAAGGGTGGGGAGGAGCCCAGCAAATACCGAGGGCGCAGTGACCCCCCCGGCCAGCAGGGGATCCTCCCGGCCACGCTCGCCGGCCAGCAGGGGATCCTCCCGGCCACGCGCGGCATCCGTGGAGCGGAATGAGCTGGAATGGGAGATAGAGCTAAAACTGAGAGAGCTGGAGGATCGTGAACAACAGAGACAGCATGAACGGGAGGAGAATGAGAGACAGAGGCAGAATGAAGAGAGACAAAGGCAGCATGAAGAAAGACAGCGTCAGCATGAACGGGAGGAGAATGAGAGACAGCGTCAGCAGGAACTGGAGCTGGCGAGGCTGAAGGACCGCGCGACCCCGGCTGCGGTGAGTGAGGGGGGACCCAGGACTGCACGGAGCTTTGATAAGTGCATCCTGGCCCCACGTAAGGAGGGGGAGGACATGGATGACTTCCTGGATGCCTTTGAGACGGCCTGCGAGCTGCACCAGGTCGATCCTGCGGACAGACTCCGGGTTCTCACCCCCTTACTGGACCCCAAATCCGTGGCATTGTACCGCCAACTGGACGAGGCGGAGAAAGGGAACTACGAACTATTCAAAAAGGCCCTGCTACGTGAGTTTGGGCTGACTTCTGAGATGTACCGGGAAAGGTTCCGGAGTCAGGATAAAACCCCTGAGATCTCATATCTGCAACTAGCCGTCCGCATGGAGGGATACGCCAGCAAGTGGGCTGATGGGGCCCAGACAAAGGAGGACCTGGTTAAACTGCTGGTATTGGAGCAACTATATGAGCGGTGCCCATCCGACCTGAGGCTGTGGTTGGTGGACAAAAAACCAGAGAACCCGCGACATGCAGGCCGGCTGGCCGATGAGTTCGTGAAGAGCCGGGCAGGGGCTGGCAGGGAGGAGTCCCAAAGGAGCAGGCCCGCTGCCATGCAGAGAGAGAGTCACCCGGGTACCTCCCAAAAGGGGAATGTGGGGAATCCCCTCCCATGGGGAATGCCCAGGGTCAGGGACAACCGACCAGCTCGAGGGGACACATGGGACATGGTCTGCTATCACTGTGACCAGAGGGGTCACCTACGGGCCCAGTGCCCCAGACTCAGGGACAGACTGAGCAGACCAGACCCACCGAGGGTTGACTGGGTAGAGACCCAGCCGGGCGAGAGGCGGCACTCCCAGGGAAGGGGGGCTGGCAGAATACCACCTGCTAAGGAGGAAGAAGAGCTCCAGGCCAGCTCCTCTGGGGGGCTGGATGCTCTAGACTCGGGGTTTTTGGTTTATACGGTGGGCGCAGGGCGGTCCCTCCGGAGAGAGTACCTTGTTCCCCTGGAGGTGGATGGGAGGAAGGTCGATGGATACTGGGATACGGGCGCAGAGGTAACACTGGTCCGGCCCGAGGTGGTGGCCTCAGATCGGATGGTGCCCAACACCTTCCTGACTCTGACGGGGGTGGGTGGGACCCCATTCAAGGTACCTGTGGCGAGGGTACGCCTGAAGTGGGGGCCCAAGGAGGGCCCCAAGGACGTGGGGGTACACCCGTATTTGCCCACTGAGGTGTTGATGGGGGGGGACCTGGAGGACTGGCCAAGCAACCCCCAGAATGCACTGGTTGTGACCCGCAGTCAGAGCCGGCGAGGAGCACTGCGCCCTGACCTTGGGGAGGGTGCCTTGCCCGAGGCGCAGGACCCTAACCTGGTGGGGAGGGAACGCCCAGGGACACGGCTCAGGGAGGCTGCGGCTTCAGACCCAGCCGGCGAGAGAGAGCAGGTGGCCATCCCTGTCCCAGCTGCTGAGTTCCAGGCCGAGGTGCAGAAAGATCCCTCCTTGCGGAAGATAAGGGACCTGGCCGACCTCGGTGCGGTACAGACCATGGGGAGAGGTGGCCAGAAAAGGTTCCTGTGGGAGAAGGGGTTCCTGTACCGAGAATGGGCTCCCCCAGGGAAGATGGAGTCAGGGGGGATCAGGAGACAGCTGGTGGTACCCCAGAAGTATCGCCGCCAGCTGCTGTACCGGGCCCATGACATTCCCCTCTCAGGGCACCAGGGAACCTGGCGTACCCAGCAGAGGCTGCTACGGAGCTTTTACTGGCCTGGGGTCTTTGTTACTGTCCGGCAGTACTGCCAATCCTGTGACCCCTGTCAGAGGGGGAGGAAGGCCCGGGACAAGGGGAAAACGGCTTTAGGACCCTTGCCCAGCATAGAGGAGCCTTTCCAAAGGGTGGCCAAGGTTAAAAGGGGGGCTCTGAACCAAGAGAGCCCGAAGCACAGACCTCCAGACTGGAGTGCTGGGAGAAGACCCCAGCCCAGTTGGAACCCCAGGGGTATTGGGGTAGGAAAAGGGCACGGGCCGCATAAACCTTCCCACGTGCGAACTACGAGTGCCATCGAGCAACCCCGACCTAAGGGGGGGCGTGAAACTGGAGGGGCCTGGTGTAATTCTCACCAAGGAATGGGAGGGATGCTGGGGCATCCATGGGAACGGGGGGAGGTTCGAACTTCCCCGGGTCACTGGCTGAAGTGACCCCGCTCAGTTCGGTCTCGAAGGGGGGAGATGTGACGAACTGGGTCTGTTCTTACTGTGGTCTGTGAATGCTGACAG